>NW_027105265.1:236740-258409 GCF_000696795.3 Halyomorpha halys
CAATCAAATAAAAAAAAAACAAAGATCAGATAAAATCATCAAATCGAACTTTTAATGGTATACCGTATATAAGAATATAATATAACTAAACCAAATGTGCGGTAATAATTTCTCTAATCAGTCTGAACTTGTTCTTATTTAAAATATATTTTTAATTTATTGGTTTGTTGTTCAATGATCGAGACAAACAAAACTTTTTTTTGGTTTTGTAAACACTTGATAAAAATGTTTGTTAATTTAAATTACTATTAAAATATTGATTTGCTTTATTTTCCCGGAATTTTTTGTAAGACTATAATGAATCAAAACATTGATATTTCTTAAAATTGAGACCAGGGAATCAACCCAAAAATAAATTAATATATTAATTACAATTCACCAGCGTCCGAACATACTCTAATTAAAATTGGTTAAAGATTAGAGATTGATTAAATTTTTTAAAGATTGGCTTACAAACACTTCCCGAGCTAATATATAATTTGAGTAATGATGATTACCTTTAAATGATGATCGGATATATGCTGGAATATGTTTGTGGAAAGCATTTAAAAATGACAATTTTTAAACTTTTTAAGTTTTGACAAAACTTTCATTTCTTATCAGAATTAAAAAAGAAAATTAGATAAAACTGATTGGCTATTATTCACTAGGTGCTGGTATTTAGGCATATTTTGTGCCAAGGCTAATGTATGTATCATAATTTTGTTTATCAAAATCAGCTTGATAGAATGATCGAATGTGTGCTAATGCAACATTTGATTAAAGAGTAGTGGATATTTAAAAAAATCGCTGTTTTTAGGCTAATTTTATTCTTAGAAAAACTCCCGTTTAATATTGAAAAAAATAAATAAAGTTTTTGAATTAACTGGTAATTAATTACAAATATTTCATTGTTTTAGGCATAAATTTGTTTTGACAGCATTATGTATCGTAATGTGATATTTGAGAGGAGACAATGTATAAACTATGAATATATGAATATTACGGAACAATTTAATTTATCTATACAATCCTGTGATTGGTCAATATCTCTAGTAATATTTAGGCGGTAGACCCCTAATAACAACCAAGGATCTTAGGAGCAACACCCGTTCGATAGAGGTAGCATTAATCTTGGGCCGAAAACGATACTCATAAATAAGGGCAAGTACATAACTCAACCTAATTACAATGGTGCCTCGGAATGATTACAACTTATTCGATAATAGATTGGAATTCAGATGAAAAGAAATGGTCAATCCGTGGTAGGGGGGTAGCTGGAAATTCTATTGGTCAACGGTAAGTTAATTGAATTATTATGCGTCATAAATCCCAACAATAACAATAAATTCACGACGTCGTATTAACTGTCAGCCTTTAAATCAGGGTCTGTTTCGAATTTTCGTTACAATCAATCATTGTAGTTGTAATTGACTTTACAATTCTGATTCTAACCTATCAGAGATAAATGAGAAATTAATTAATTGTAATTTATATCAACTAAAGATTTATCTTGAATAGAATTGAAGTAGGAAACGATTCTCTAAAATAGTAGAGGATGAAATGTTTTTATTGCATATAAAATAGTAATATTATCAAATGGATATTTTATGATCATTACAAAAGCTCATGACTGACTATAGAGCGTTAGTTGTATTGGAAAAAAAAATAGAAAATAAAAAATATACTATTTAGTTAAAATTATTAAGTCTTTTAAGGAAAAAAGGACTACAAAATAATATCCTTTCATATGTTGAAAGCTTCTTAAAATATATTAAGGGAAAAAAAATATAATATTCTGTTTTATTTTTATTGTAATAGATATCCTGTTTACAACATCTGCTACGATACATCCAAAGGTTTTGTTGATTTGAGTTTGTTTTTTTTGTTATACAAGCTACTTATAAATAATTCATCATTTTCATGGTGTAATTTAATACCTACTATTTTGCGAACCCTTATGAGGTGGTGTCTATGTGGGAAATCTAAGCTTTTTATGAATTTCATGAATATTTTCTTTACGAATAAATTACATATAGTGTAGTCTTTGGTGGTATACTAATAAATTTTAGCAATGCATTTGCTATTTTATATCATTCCTCATTAAGGAAATGCTATTAAAATATTTGGGGAGGGGCAAAGTGGTAAGGCACTGTGCTACTAACTCTAAGGACTCGGATTAGAATTCGGCTGTGACAGATGATTATTTATTCTGGTACTGTAGCCGTGAGTCGCGAGTTGAGGTGTGCTGTGAATGGTGTAATTTCTGGCTTAGTGTTTCCCAAACTTTTATGGGTTAGGAACCACTGCTTTTAGGTCTTTCAGAAATGGTATCAATTATTCGATTTTTCTGTATTTCAATTAATTGTTATATTCTTCTAAAAACATCGATCAACAGAAACAGGTAATTAAACCATCGGGAACAGGTAAGTACTGTACTGAAAGCTCAATAAGTAAGGATAGTACATTTTCCATAACAGCTTAACTGAATGCTGTGTGGGTTTTCCTAAAACTGTATAATATTAATATAACATTTTTTTTATAAAACTGTACTTTTTATTTAAAAATTAGACTCAAGCATGTTTTAAACAAATTTAATTTATATTTGATGTAAATTAAATATAAAAATTTGGTCAACGAATTTTCGAAATATTTTACTAATTAAAATTGTGTAATATTGATATTATTGGAGCGTGGTGGTGCTGAGGTAAGGTACTATGCTATTAATTCCAAGACCTTTGGTTCGAATCTGGCTAGAAAGATAATTCTTTTTGTTACCCTGTAGCCGTGAATCAGCCCTGTGGGTTATGCAGCCCTCCTGAGGTCCATCTACCCTCATAAAGTGAGTACCCTTATTTGGAGTGAACTCAAACAGTTCAGAGTGATCTTGAATAAAAATCACTTCCTCCTAAAATCGTTGTTCTAAAAACAGAATACAAAGTACTGAACCCTTCATCCTTCACATCGTTACTATAATATCGATACAATAAAATGAAGATGATATGTTTCAAATTTAAAACCTGCAATATCCCCTTCATGCAACGTCCCCCTTGATTTTTCAGGTACTATACGGTAAATGAAAGGTGACTGGAAATGAAACCTATTAAACGAAAATATGAAAAAAATAGTTTTAAGGTCAATTATTGATTGGAATTGTAATGGATATAGATACATACTTAGCAATAATTTTACCACCCCACAAAAAAAAATGTTTCCAAGGTTCATTTATTCAAATGGTATAAAAAGAGAAAAATAAGTTTGGATGAAAACATTTTGGCCTACCATTCAATGTTTCTTTACATTACACCAAAACATTTAAATAGAGGGAAATTTTTAACAAAAATAGGAAAATTTTACTTATAGGAACAATAAAATAGTAAATAGGAAAATAAATAAAGCAAGTCTTGAATTCGGAACTTCTACAATTAAAATTGTCAAATATTCAGGTTTATCAAAATTAATTATTAATAAGTATTTATCATCTATTAATTACTGATGATTAATTAATTTATGCTATTTGTAACTTAATACGAATTTTGGATTTTTCAGTAGTTTAGTGCCGTTAAAATTATAACCATTTACATCATTCATGAAAACAAAAAAAACCCTGGTCTCTTACAATCAAGTTTAATTTGATTTGGAGATATTAAAATGAATCGAACTTCTTTGGTCAGTTTAAGAAATTTATGAAAGGCGGGATAAGCTCTTTGGCTGCTCTATGTTATGTTGTTTTAATCTATGATTATTGGAAAGTAAGACCAGTAGCAAAATATGAGATATTGCAAAAAGTTGGAGTCTTTTGTGCTACAGTGACCAAGAATAGGGAGGGATCTATGGTATAAAGCAATAATGAACCTGTAGTAAATTATTATTTCCAGTCAAGATTTCAAACACAGCTTAGAAAATAATACATTAGTGTAGCAATTTAATTATATCTAGCAAATTAATATATTATATTAATATTGCACAAAAATCAATGAAATAATAATAATATTTGTGTTCTTTATGTTCATAAACCAGATGCTTGCCTCTCAAGAGAGAGGTCTTTAGTTCGGTCAAGGATGGTAATAAAGTTGTTAATATTATTATTAATAATAACTAGGTAAGGTTTGATACATTGATGTAGGTATTTAATATTACAATTATTATTATATGGGCGACAGACCGTGGAGGTCCAACTACCCGCGCGATGTATTTCCTAATATATCGCGCGTTTCTTGACGTGGTATTGAATATTGAATACATGATGATTTTAGAGCTTAAGTATAACCTGCAATGTTATTTAAAGCACAATTGCATTTTATCTCGACTAAAAAGATAATTATTTAGGTAGACCGAGTGCTTTTATCTTTCTGAATACTTCAATATTACTGAAATTAATCAGGTTCGCAAAGGCACAACAAGGGTGCACTGGATAATTTCCTCTGGATGAAGGATTTTAGAGGGCTAGGTCATTTTTGCTCTCATAGCCTCAAAAATGATAAGGACGATTATTAGAAAATTAAGAGTAATAAAAATGGATCTTTCTTGATTCTACTGTAATGGAGGCTTGTGAAATTAAAAAGAGAACCTACTTCTTGACACAAGGAACGATTTATCTGAATAGCGGAACGGACGGTGGCTATACTAATCACAGATGAGACAGCCGGGAGTGAAGGTGCACGAACCCATTATTTAATAGGCTAATAGAGGAAGCTATTTACATCGGGCTCGTTGTAGCTAATAGAGAGGGAAGGTGTCTTCTCTACTATATTGATTGCTACCTTAGCCCTCCTTATTTACGGCCGATATTTTAGGCATTAATCCATCGGTCGTAATAAAAAAATGATGGATCAGCCTAACGCAGTAACGAAACCTAACAAAAATAAAGGACTGGGCTAAATGGCTTTGAATAATATAAATATTAAGACTTAGACTTAGGGAGGCCTTCGATATAATTAAACGTGATTCACTGTACCTTACAGAGCCCCCACCGGTAGCATTGTCATCCTTTCTTTAAGAAAGGAGATTTATATTCTTTCTTGATATATATACATATATATAAATATAGCGAGGCCACGGGTGTTCTTGTTAAGTGTTGCTATTTGGACAGGGAGTGATGTATAGCGCATTACACCAACCCTTATATGTATAGTAGTTCGTTTAGAGAGTATTTAAATTTATTACCAGCCTTGTTTATTTTTAATTTTAAATTGAACTCTATCTTTTAATAAACTAAAGTAAAAAAAAAAAAAAAGGTTTGCATACCTGAAGAATTTCATTGTGATATTTACCATTTTGGTCAACTTGTCATTCATAATAAAAACAATATGTAAGCCTACTAAAATCACAAAAAAAATATTAGATGCTTGAAATGAAACAATAATATTGATGAAAATAAATAACAAGTACACTAAGAAAGAAACAGCAAACAAAATGTAGTTTGTTAAAAATTAAACTAAATGAATATGAATAAATAACGTAGATTGAAAGTATATGCTAAAATTTATATTAGACAAAATTAAAAATAAATAATATAGCATGCTTTCTTCTGTGTTGGCATAGAAGCCGAGCAATAATCGGGTGTATCGCATTACTTTCACTTACCACTCTACTTGAAATCAATTCTCGCACATTTCAGATTGGCAACTTCTTTATCATTGACGATGACAATACTTCCCTTTTACCCACTATTCAAGGTTAATTAAAAAAGAACTATTACAATGTTTTCGAGTTTCCGCGGTTGTAACAAAAGTCATATATTTTTGACTATTACCATATCAACAATGGAAACTCAAAAATACGATTATATTATTTTGTCCTAGCCTGAAATACAATAAAAGGAAAATATCTTAGGCTGTGCCGTCGGGTTTGGATACAGCAATCTTAGAAATCAAAGTGAGCTTTAAGAGAATGGGATTGATTTAAGTTTTGTGTGTATCAGTTCGATTTTTTATATTATCGAATCCATATTTCTTCTCTAGCCTACTCATCTCTCTTTTCTCAGTCCGCCGGTGTTCCTCAAGATAGTATCTTAGGCCCCATTTTTTATACTGTTTACACAACTGACATCCCAACCCACCCTAACACAGTTCAACATACGCTGATGACACATGTATACTGTCTGTAAACAAAGACCCAACTAATGCATCATAAACACTACAGACACTAACAACATATATTGAAGAATGGTGTCAAAACTGGAGAATCAAAATAAATCCTGACAAATCCCACCTGATCACCTTTACTCTCCGTCGTAAACCTCTACCCTCCTGTCCTACAGTATCCTTTCTAAATATTCCACTAACGCCTGTTGAACAGATTCGATACTTAGGACTCCATCTTGACAAGAGACTTACTTGGAATCCACACACAAGACTGAAACGACAAGAAACTGCTCGTAGATTCCGATTGCTACAACACTTACTTGACAAACGCTCTAAACTTCCCATTCACTACAAAATATTAGTATACACTACGATAATCAGACCAATTTGGACATATGGAATTGAGCTCTGGGGCTCCACCAAACCATCAAATTCCTACCGTATCCAATCCTTACAATCCAAAATCCTACGTAAAATCCTTGATGCTCCTTATTACGTTACAAATAAACTCATTCACAAAGACCTTAACAACCCATTCGTTGCAGAATTGGCCCAAAACAGATATGCGTCTTTTCATTCCAAACTCCATAACCATCCTAACCCGTTAGTTCTTAATCTTTCATCTTTAACAATCCCTGATAATCCTCCGAGGCGTCTGAAAAGAAGATGGCCACGGGACCTTCTAATTTAAATTAATGTTTTAAGTACCACCGATGGGTGGTTCCTTCCCAAGATTTTCAAGTTTATATAAAACATACAACATATTTACTTATTGTATTATTTTGTACAGTTG
Source organism: Halyomorpha halys (assembly GCF_000696795.3). Lineage (NCBI taxonomy): Eukaryota > Metazoa > Arthropoda > Insecta > Hemiptera > Pentatomidae > Halyomorpha > Halyomorpha halys. The sequence goes on from NW_027105265.1 coordinate 243,599, forward strand.
TAAATTACATTAAATAAAAAAATAAAATAATAAAAAATATTTCTTCTGAGCGACCGTAAAAATAAACAAGAACCGATGATGTCTTGCATTACAAAATTGATAGAATGTGATGGTCATATTAACTACTTACATTTTTTCAAAACATATATTTTTACAACATCAGAATATATTGGAATTGGCGCTTCAAAAGAGTAAAAATTATTAAGAGAACGACGAAAGCTAAGCTTCGACTTAAGATTTATACAAATACAAAAATAATTCCAGGAAAGTTATTTTTTATGTATATCTTTGTTATGTACATGTTTATTGGATAAAAGAGTAGTAAAAAGGAAGATAATGAAAAAATTGAATCTCAAAATAATTGAAAAATATCATAGAAATGATGTGAGAGAAACGCTTGATTTCTAACCTATACTTACCATTTCCCTAATAACATGTTATGCTCACCAACATTTTGAAAAAAGTATTTTTATGTCCTTACTAATTTTTGCTTATTACTAATATGTCTTATAATTCGTATTTATACTAGATAATGAAGGTGCCAAGTAATTTACAAAAATACTTACTATATAGATGAAATGCCTCAGGTTCAGTTGTGTATACTATGTCTATCCTATAGACTCAACTTATTCAATTTCCTATTCAGAATTAGCCGACCAGTTTGGCAAACTCTGTTGTTGAGTGCATATCGTCACGGTCGGCCGTCGAACGTTTTCTAAGTCTTTGGCTTATCCTCAACTCATCTGCTCACGATAAATCGGTGCTTAACAAGGCCGGTGATTGATTACGGCTGGGAAGTTTATGGGGATGCCTCAAAGGAAATACATAACAAGCTAAACTCAGTACACCATGCTATGATCCGTAGAGCTACCGCGGCCTTCAAGACTAGTCCTATCAGCAGCTTACTCAGGGAGGCCCAAAAGTGGCCACTAAAACTACGCAGGCACTACCTTTTGCTGAAATTTCTAGGTCGTCTCAAGACGACTCAAGACTGATGTTTTATGGTACAGATTACCAAGCTTTCCTCCCCTACCTGATTCTATCGCTCCCAAACAAAGTTATACTTATCATTCTCCAATTCATTACCTCCGTGGATAAACAAAATAACCAATTTTGATTAAACCTTAGAATCTATTGATAGATCATCTAACCCTCAAGCAATGTTTTTCATTCTTTTCTCTGGCTACAGGGGCTGTACATGTATCTACACTGATGGGTCAAAATACTTCATTAGTTCACTAGTTCTACCTGCGGAGACCATCCGCTACAGTCTTCCTCGCACATTCTCAGTGTTTTCCTCCGAATTATATGCAATCTATTTGTCATTAACAATAGCTCCTCCATTGTGATCTGTAGTGATTATTACTCGAGCCTCAAGGCTATTCAAAATTTCACACAACACCATTTTTTTTTCCATCATAACTTTAATAAAAAAAACACATAAAAAAGTAAATTTCCTGTGGGTCCCCAGTCATGCAGGCATAACGGGAAATGAACTGGCTGACACAGTTGTCAAAGAAGCATGGACCCTATTTCCAGTGCCTGATTGTAACTTGGCGCTGTATGATTACCATAAATAAGTTCTGACCCAATGCAAGGAAGCATGGCGCTGTTTTGGTCCAAGGTACCTGAAACAATTAAAATGAAGACAATACTTGGTGATACTCAACCTCTACCGCCTATTATTGAAAACCACCGTGAACAATCCATCATTACCTGACTCAGGATCGGACATACAAGATTAACACACAAGCACCTTCTTGAAAGAAATTCTTTACCGACATGCTGTAGTTGGAAATATACCCTGACGATGGAGCATGTTCTGGAACACTGTTCGCATCTGGAATAATTAAGAACGTCTTTTGGCCTCCGGAGATAACGTCAAGCCTTACTCCCAGAAAATTGGAATAATTTGTTTAAGTTCCTAAAGGAGAACAACCTGTATTGAGAAATGTAACCACCAAATCCAGAATACGGTGCATACGGTAGTTGTATACGGCACCTAAAAATTAAGCAAATAATTAAATTATCCTCCACTCAAGACCTCACAGTCATTACACACGGCGGAGGCCTCCTAATTCTACAGAACAATCCTTGTATTCTTTTTTTACTGATGACTTTATACTGATTCTCATTTTTTTTTTTATTTTTACATCTAAGGTGGATGTATTTTTAAAATTTTAATAATATGTTCATTAGTTTTATTTTTTTGTAATAATTATGACGTAACATAGTTTATATATAGATAAAAAATAATAAAGCAACTTCCAATAAGAATTTTAAGGAATCACGAAAGAAAAAAAAGCTATAGTTCTCTAGAAGCTTTACTTTGCATAAAGTACTCTAACGTCGGAAATCTTGTATCTTCGAAAAAAGAAAAAAAACATTCGGATTCCATGAACAATACTGGCTCTAGAAATAACCCCGTGTTTAGAGTCCTAAACTTATCGCACATGGACGATAACCGTTGCTAATGGTAGAGACCTTTTATCTCCTATCTCCAACCCGGCAAATGTCTTTTTGTTCTTTCGACTTTACATAAGAATGGCAAAATAGTATCTAGACCGGGAGATATTTACCATAAAAGCCTCGGGCTGATATATTAAAAGGGGCTCCTGTATCTGCGGCCGGGAAGGCACAGGTCGGATTTATTACATTTATAAAACACTTTATTTAAACATAAATAAAGAGAGGAAGTGTGGGCGGAACGCGGTCCCAATTTGTATCGGGACGTGACCCGCCTCTTAACTAGACCGCTTTTACATTTGTTTGTCTTTTGTAGCTGAGGAAATGGATCCTTATCTCCTTGGAGGAGAAGTGTCGTCCTTTTGGGTACAGCATCCGTGGACCACAGGGGCCGTAAAGTAGCCACTTTTATGTCATTTTAGTCAGGTCTCTTCATTTTATTAGCCTTTTCGAGGGTCCCTCCGGCTGAATTGCTTCAATAGTAGAGCCCCTCACGGCGGCCGTAAATAATAAACATTCCCTTTTGGGACCGTTTAAGTGCGTCTTCTGCCATCTAGATTAGTGACTCAATCCTCAATGGCTGGATAAAGTCAAGAAGCGGCTAATATATGAACCCGGAGGGGTCGTTGAGAAGTGAATTACGACTAATAACCAATAACATATTCCTTTAATATTGTTATTTTACAAGGATGTAAACAAAATCTGTGCGTTTTCTGCTTCTGGCTTCTTAGTAAACTAATAGAACTTTACTTATTAAATCTTTCTTGTTGTGCAAACATCTGTAATGTAGGTTCTGAGGAGTTTTTCTTCTTAGCTACCGAGAAAAAATTTATAATAATCAAAAACTTTACTAGGATTCTACATTCCAGACAAGGGTAATTTCTTAAAGGAAATTTCTTGTATGTCTGTTGGTCTGTAGTCAAATATGTGTTCAGACATAAAATTGATCGGACAGTTAATAGGTCCCATATCAATTTCATCAGGCCCTATTTATTATATTATTAAAAGATATTTGCTTGATATTTATATTCCAAAAATCTGATCTGGTGGGCGTATTCATCCTAGCATACCACTTTCAATTTCGACTCTGGAGGGAAAATTTTTCAAACAATAAATTTTTATTTTTCTGTTAAAATATAATTAGTATTTTGGGGTTTCTTTAAGTGCAAATAATCAATAACAACTTTCATTTTCCACCCTGGAGGGTGAAATTTTCAAAAATATTTACCTGTTTCTATAAAAATTCGTAATTAGGGTTTCTTGAAGTGTTTGATTGAGAAACAGTTTGACGAAAAATAAAAGCCGTGTATATATGATTACAATCATATGCCAACCCTGTCTCTATTTCTTCATTTTCCTTCTTTTAGTTATCAAATTCTTTTAAAGTTCATATTTATGCATTACATAGCATACAAAAAGGTTAGTTATTCCAAATTAACAAAATCAAAGATAATTTAGAATTAGATTTTTTTTTTAATTCAACATTAAACCAGCTTAAACTGTTTCAATTAGAATAGGACCTACCTGATATTAAAGATCACTTGATTGCGCATTGATGTAACCGAGTTTAATTAAAATTGTTGAAGTCGTTTTGGCAAAAGTCAAAACAATGTGAAAAATCGATTATGTAAAGTTGAGCTTCCGGCAAGTCGATTTAATCAAAAAGGTTGCTGTAACATCTCAAGCATATAGCCATTTTATATATGTTATTTTATTTTCATACGACTTTTCCTTTTTGGAACTATATTGTTCAAGCACACACACAAACCATTTTCAAGTGTTTGAACAACATTCCTGAACTCTGGCATCAGACTGCACACACAGTCCCGTTTTCCAATACATATACATTATATCTCTTTCCTTAGTCCCCTCTTAAATTACATTTTAAAGGCAGTAAAAGAGATCGATTCCACCTATTCTCATTAGCCTCCTGATCAAACCGTACACATCCATGGGGCTTAGAAATAAAAAAAAATGCAATTACATTTGACTGTATAATTATTTTTTGCCTAACCCTATCTAGAATCATCATTAGAAAATTTTTATCACTACCTTTTAAAATATTTGCCTAAAATGGGAAGAATATACTTTAAGATGGTTTAATCGACCGTATGAAACATTTTTAAATCGCTTAAAATTGAAAAAGACGGCGTGAAACCCTCCACTCCCGCCCTCCGTGGTAGCCTTACTTTTCTGATTTCTCAAACAAACAATTATACGAGTAGGTTGGTCGGTGGACGACATGTAACAATCAAGAGGAGATTATAACACAAAAACAAGTTCATCCTTCCCGCCCGGACCAGCCCCGCTAAGTCCCCTAGGCAGCGGTGGTACTATATCAGTTTTAAAATATTTGCTTAAAACGGGAAGAAGAGACTTTAAGATTAATCAAGCAATATTTAAAAAGAGCCTAAAATTGAAAAAAAGGCGTGAACGGCTGTGCGGAAAATCAGAAGCAGCGTAAATGGTGAAGCGTGTTCCAAACTTTCTCCAAAAAGAGTATCCATAAAAAAAAAAAAAAAAAAAGTGGGTATTTTTTAGAAAAGTAACAGAAGACGGGATCTGTTACTTTTCCAAAAATTACCTCTTGAATAAGCACTTACTTTTTATATTAACGTTACAAATGACAAAAGTGAATACATTTCTGTTGAGCAAATATCATATCATTACAGGGTACTATTTGTATGTCATTTACGTCAAACAAAAGAAAAAAATGGTATATCAAAAATTTTATATTCATTTTTCGAACCTTAAGAAAGCCTTTTATTCGAATTTTAATGGGCTAAGAAATATGCAATTTATTTTGTAATAAAAACTACATTTACAAATTTTCTAGTCCACAATGATCTGTAAATGCCGACTAAAAGAAGAAAACCAAAGGTTTCGCTTGAAATAATTTGTATTCGTATGCTTAGCCTAATAATAAACAAAAACTGTCTTGATGGGTGTTGTTGGTCTTAGCATGGTAAGGTTTAGGAATTGGTGAATACAGGTCATATTTTTAAAATAACTTATTTGAAATTAACATGAATAAACTTAGAGTAGTGTTCAGAAAAGAGCATAGGTGTTTTTAAACAACGTCCTTCGTTAGATGTGAATACTCAATCTTTGAACCTCGGTATAATTTTAATCACATCCTGGAAATCTTTGTTTTTATTTGTCTTAAAAGCTATAAATTCGCTTCCATTTTGTTACATGTTGTATTTATCGATGTATATATTTAATCGATAAAAGAAAAGAGACCTATGATAGCTTCTAGCAACACTGTCAATTACGGATAAGTTAATTTGAATTCCCACTTTGTTTTATCTTTATGGCTTTCAGGTCGTAAATGCTGAATTACTTTGGTTCATAAATAACGATAGATTATCGTTTGTTTTTTATTATTTCTAGTTTTTTTTTGTTAAATTCATTTAAATTATGCTTTTGTCGCCTGTTGTTATGTTCATTTTGTTGGCTTAGGATTTTATTCAATTACTTGCAAGTGTAACCCTTTATCTGCCATCTGCATTGAGATATTCATTTATTCTATGTAATTATTACGTGCCAATGGGTTACATAGAAAGTTGTGTATAGAGGTAACAACGGCTTATAATAAATAATAAATAAATTAATAAAATAAATGAAATGTTTTTATAAACCAAAGGAGTCGAAGGAAAGCAAACAGATACTAGTGTTTCCTTAGAATACAAATGAAGCATTTATTGAGAAAAAAAATCGTTATCAAATTAAAAAAGAAACCAACCAAAATGTTTTAAAAACTTCTAATTGTCCATAAATCTATAGGATAAGTAAATTACCTTAAAAATAGAAGAAAATGGCAATATTTTATTTTATTTTTTTTTAAATTTATTTAATGTGATTTACAACTGTACAAATAATAAATACAATAAGTAAATATGTTGTATATTTCATGTACACTTGAAAATCTTGGGAAGGAACCACCCATCGGTGGTACTTCAAGCATTAATTTAAATTAGGAGGTCCCGTGGCCATCTTCTTTTCAGACGTCTCGGAGGATTATCAGGGATTGTTAAGGATGAGAAATTAAGAATTAATAGGTTAGGATGGGTAAGGAGTTTGGAATGGATCAGATAAATGTGTTTTGGGTCAAATCTGCAACGAATGGGATGTTAAGGTCTTTGTGGATGAGCTTATTTGTAACGTAATAAGGACCATCAAGGATTTTAACATTTTATATATTTAGTTTTTTTAATGAATGTGTTATATTCCTATTCATAAGCTGAACATTAATATTTAAAAAAGAAGGAAATTGTGTTTAATTTAGTGATGTGCTTTATTTACCAATATATTTATCATTTTTTTTTATTTAACCATTACCAATTTATTATATTTACTGATGTTTTCTTTAAACATGTAATATCGACAATACCAAGTGCAAATTTTTTATTTTCGATTTGAAGTGTATCATTAAGTTGTTAAAAATAAGTAGTTGTAAGCATTTTATCTACTTGAGTTATCATATATGAATATTGATTTATCAGTAAGTACGGATAACATCTTTTTTTTTTTTTTTTTTAACAAAACCTGGTCTAAAATAAATGGATTATCAACGCATGTACGTCGTTTTCATGTTGAACTTATTGCTGTATTAAAGTACTATGATTGGTTAATTGTCTTAATATTGTTATGATTTGGCCTTAATTCTAATAAGAAAAAGAAAAAGAGATTGAAATAAATAATCATTGCTAAAGCTGTGATTAATTCCAAAAATTAAAAAAAATTAATTCAAAATTCTGTTATTATACTGTTAAAAAAAAAAAATAATAATCAACGCATCATTCTAGAGAGTTATTGTGTCATGTAGGCTATATAGATATTTGTTTCTGACTTTACTATATGTCTCTAGAACAGTGGAACCCAACCAGTAATCCCTAAACTATAGTTGGGCCATGAGAACCTTGGAATCGACTGCACGGATTGGCAACATATCTTGTGATAAATTATAGTTAGATGTAACATTTATCTTTCCTGTGATTTGTGTGTCTGATGAAAGGTTTTAACAGAAAAATACACAATAAAAGTGACCCAATTTTCACTTTTGAGCAACCTGATTTTCAAATATTTTCCTAGACTCCCATTCCCTCAAGTTGGAATGGGCCATAAATGGTTTGCTGTCGGGCTTAATAGTCCACCGACTTCGATGGGTTGGAAACCACTCACCTAGATGTTTTAATGTATATGATTGTAAAAAATCGTATTTTGGATTTTTTCATATATACGATATATCACAGCTTAAGCTGGTGTAGTGAGTGCTGTAATTACTAACGAGATACCCGAAAATGACTTATAAAAAAAAATCCGAGGTATTTTTTTTACTGAGAATTTCAAACAGAAAAAGGCTCCTTTGTATGATCTGCATCAGAATGTGCAAATGACAATAACTCTTAAACAATTAACTATAGAAATGGAGTCCTAAATGTGGAAAGTTGAATTGAGTGAGAAGAGCTAATGGTTATCTAGTTCATATTAGGTAATAAATAATTGTATAAATATTATTTTCATTTATCACATATAGAACTGAAGTCAAAATCTATCATAAAAAATCCATTGCTTTGGCAAGTTAGTCTATCCAATAACTTGCCATGCAATGGATTTTTTCGTTTAAAAAAAAAAAAAAGCAATTTTAGATGTACTCATGGATCACTCAAAATATCAACTGTCATGTATCATAATAATAATATAATATCATACAGAATATATCTATTGCTATAGATATATTGATTTGGTTCAGAAAGTACATTTTTTTTGTTTATAATTATCCCCTCCTTGCTTAAAATTATGAATATTTTACGTTATTAAGAGATTCCTTCAGAGAATCTCCAGAATCAGAGAAGCGTTTTATTTTCCCTGCGGTTTAAGACACAGGACGTGATCCTGCTGATACTGCCCCCCTTCCTGATGATTGGCCCCTAATAGATGCCCATTACATGACGACATAAGCCACTCTGGAATGTCTGGAATATCTGTGCGAGTAAGGACCAAACCACATCAGACGGGGGCCGAACTAGATTCTATAAAAGATAAATATACGATGGTATCTAAATCGCAGCGCGCATCAGTTTCCCTAATAGAATTATACAGCGAGGAGGAGGTACGTGCTGGTTACGGCCAATACGTGCGGTAACGACGGGCACGCGCCTGGGCTATTAACACTTCGAGTTGGGTATTCTGTCTCGCTTTCTATCTATGTTCTTTACTATTCTTCAGACTGCGTTGTAGTAATTTTCCGAAAGGCACGGTGACCGATAAACTATAAATAAGAATGTGTCTCGATTATGATACTCAGATTCATAGTTGGATTGACGTTGCTGAAAAGAATCCTAATATTAGTTCCATTTTGCAACTCCTTTGACGATTCAAATTACAAATGAAGTAAGACGGATACTCACGACGATTACTGACCCAAATACGGATACAAGTAATACACCCTGACAAAGAGATCAGTGGAGCAAAAAGATACCCGACTGACTGCACCATCAGCAACGGTGAGGACGTGCTAGAGGTGGAATGTAGCGGTGAGGGTTATCATCCCATACCCACGCTGTTCGAGGAGGATTTCCACACGCCTCTCGGACTGGACGACCTCTTAATCGCGACTATTAAACGAAAAAGGACTAGGATCTCACTGCACCGTAAAAGGATGCAGGATAAGTATTCTTGTTTTCCTTTTTTTAATATATTAGCTCTTCAATTACAACTTTACACCTCTCCTTGCTTAGGGAGATGGAAAATAGCCGGCCGTTAATGCGATTCTTAGAATGCTTCCATTATATGAAGAGCCTCGTTCCAGTGAGGAGGAGAAAATTTATGGAACTAGAGGCGCGCTGCTTAACCTTCGAGTTTTCTCATGAGGAGCGCTAAAGAGACTGGAAAAAGAAAAACAATTGATTAACTAAGAGATCGAGAATGGAAAGCAATCATAATTATGTGTTATACTTATTATTTATTAGTTAGCTTAATTTTGGATACTATTTCATATTAATCTAAAAATTTAAATAACAAATGTTCATACAATGGTATGGTGGTTTATACCATGGTTTGGTATAGTGCTTGCCATCACATCGTAAGAATTAGAATGTAAACATTTAAAAAGAACTTGAAGTTAATAAAACTTACGGAAAATCAATGAAGCTGCTTTTAACACAAACATTCATTTATTTGCATAAAAAATCGTGTATTACTACTTACATCTTAATGAATCGAATTGGTAGAGTAAGAATATGAGATAACGACGAGACCTGCTTATGTAAAACGTCATAAGAGTGCTACCAATGGGTAGTTTCTCTACACGCCTGTAACACTCCATTTTAATTGAGATCAAATTTACCACATGTATTATAATTTACAGTTGTAAATAGCAATAAATAAAAAAAAAGGAATATGACAAGCCAAAGAGAAATACTTCCCTGTTTCTCTATAAAGTAATTTGTGGTGTTATTTATCTAATCTCATAGTTCTAATATATTTACCTTTTATATCCTGGAATACAAACTATATGAAATATTAAATAAGAATTGTAGAATTTTTCAAATCAGCTCAACTAAAATAATTGTGTTAAGTGACATCATATTCTTCTTTCGAGCACAATGATGGGTCAGGATGAAATTCCAAGGCCTGTTCAACCCAACTGCTTGGAATTTCTAAAGTTTTGTGACGCGTTGAAGATCAAAGGCATTTATGATTTTCTTTAAATTTGCCGCAAATGTACCTTTCTTTGATGACATTAAAAAAAAAAGAAAGAAAGAATTTAGGGGTAGGAATATTAATTTTTTTAATTCCTGTTTAAGATTGTGATCGTTATAATAGTTCCATATATATATATATGTATATATATATATATCCATTGTAAATTTTCTTTAAATGTGAATGATGAAGCTACTTAATGGATCAATTATAATTTTAGTTTTTTTAGAATGTAAAACTACAAAAACAAAAAAACTTTAGGTATTAACCTATTCATTGATAATACCTTCAAAAAGAAAATCGGAAACTAATAAAACTAAGAAAGCAGGTAAAAAAAAGTGATTAGAAACTGCAGAAAAAATTAATCAACGAATGAAAAACACGAGAAGTGATTTACATTCCATGTGTATGAATCAAGGGGGTTGATTGATTGGGGGTTGAACAATGTAAACGATAGGAGCATGATGTATTTCTTTCAATTTTCCTTGAAGATGGAAAGAACAACGTATGTCTGGATATTTCTTGTATCTTTTCTTATCGTTTGAAATATCGTCTGTCACTATATTTGTTACAACCGAATTCATAGTTCGATTTTTATCAAATATGGTACAAACGTCAGAAATAAATGAGGAGCAATTTCTATATTTTTCATTGCAATCCAACAGAGCGGTTGTTTTAATACAGATGTATCATGTAATTTGTTTTTTCGAAGTCAAAACCATTTTACTTTTTATTGAGTTGTACGGATTGTCAAAAAAAGAAATAAGATTTTAAGTTATTGTTAAAGTTTTATGCTCATAGAGTTACTTGTAAAATAATATCTTGCAAATTTCAACTTTCAAACAGTAAATTTCAAAGTGCTGAGTTAGGTGGGGTTGAGATTGCCTCATTTTATGAAGTATTCGAACCCACCTTGAACCCAAACAAAAAGAAATTTTAATAACACTAGACAACTGATTAATATTTCTTCTACTCGTGCAAAGTTAATGAAAGAGTTAATCACTAAGAAAGTGTAAACTATGTGGAATTTAACAAAAGTATCAGGTAGTATCAGATGGAATTCCTAGCGTTTCTAGTAGGAATGGGTTCTGATGTAAATAAAACGTTGACTGTGCCTACTTTTACCGTTGCTAATTAAAAGTGACCAGTTTATGACTTCTTGTGGTGGGGTATTTCTTCTTCACTTCAGTGGTACGCGGACTACGGTAAATTGAACTTCCACGTGGCTATTGTGAATTGTAAAACGAGACGGGATTTTGTAATTGTGTGTATTTAAATATTTTACTATCATTGAAATTAATTTTGTTCCAAAAGATCTGGAAACAACCTTTTTCATTCATGAATATTTTGGTGTTTTTAAATACTTTCGAAGTTTATGTAGATTGGTTACTTATTTTATTAGTTTTTTTTTCTAGGTATTCTATTTTGAATAAATTAAATAGATAAGGATGGGTCCAGTTCTATGACATCGAATTAAATTAAAAATCACATTGCACTTTATTTAATTATTACAACTCAATTAACCTTTATCATATAATAAACAGGGTGTAGAAGGGCCTCAGGTGAGGTCCATACATCTTGGTTTTCCCTATTGGCTCTATCACACTGTCTTTAGTAGGGACCCTTTTTGCTTACTACAGAAACCAATTGAAGCGACAGTTGGGTTCTATTTTAGTTCTTAAGCCGACCAACTTCTTATTATTTTTTTTACTTTAATCTTCTAATATAGAATTATATTTATTATTGACTTTAATTTAATTTTTTTTTTACAGATTTTTAAGGAATAACGGATTTGCTAAAGATTTCATTCTGAATTTTTTAATTGTAATTGTTTATTTGTTAATTCACTGCTTTGTCTCTATTTTCTGATGTTAATTGTCAGACAGAGAATTTCCACAAGAGCAGGAGGATGAGGTACTACAGGTGGGGAACTCTTGCAAATCATTTCTCATTTCTTTTTTTTCAAAAAAATGTAATAAATAAACCAATCAATATAAAATATAAAATAAATAAAAATGTTTGGTGTCTTTTCACATAATCATTAGTCCTAGTTCCCGGACTGATGATTATGTGAAAAGACCCTAGTCAGGGAGCTAGGGATTTTTGTATTATCTCATTAGCAGAAGATGGTTTGACTTCCAAAAAAAAAAAGAAAATCTAGCCGTTTCTCCAAGTTACTTAGGCGTGTAGAATGCTTCATAATTTCAAAACATTGACCTTAATTTAAATTATAATTTAAAACAACTACCTCTTAAGCAGCAAACCAAACTTTTATATAAACATGATTCAGAAAATAATCTACCGATATACAAAAATATATATAAGTTTTTAGTATTCAAATTAGGTTAATTTTTGCTACGTTAACTACAGTAGTATCGATTGTTTTAGGAATGTCTTTTATGAGTTTTTCGCGCGTCTCGGAAACGGTACCTCTCACAGGATTTTAAATTGTATGCTTTCCAAACTTGAAGCTAATACACTACAAAATGGGATAGTAAAATATATCTCTATCTACTAACTCTACTTACGTTTTGGGTTATTACTTCCTCTTTCCACTTTCACTTGCTTATATACGGAATATATAATAAGGGAAAGGTCTTGCGATATTGCTAAATTAAGTTTTGAAGTACCCTGAGTCCAAAAACCTTAGTTTCGCAGAATGTGTGCCTGTGAACAGCCAAGTTCAAAAATAAAATTACAAATTTAAGGCAGGCATATGTATGGGATGTGACTGCAACGTTTTTGATAAAATCGATTTTTCAATTTTTTTCGATTTTCTGGAAATGACTATATTTTGATTAAATTCTTCACATCAATGTAGGAGGATTAAATGGTCGCGACAGGTGCAACCAATATTTATTCACCGACCTTGCCAATGTCAGCTCATCAATTATGCTTGATATGTTTCCTCGTTTAGTTGGTTCTTCTTCATGCAGTAGGTACATTTAAATTGTCTTCAATATTCCTTATTGGGTAAGCCAATGGCACACCTTACCTAATTCAAAGCCGTGGCCTGTTCCGGGAACCCGCTTCGCCGACATCCTCGTTCCGCCGATGCCCTTCGGATGCGATTATCGACAGAGGACGATCGAGATTCCGATGGAAATGGCCAGTAAGGGAGTCGGTTTTAGTTAAGCCGTATGCGCCCGCGAGCCGCACTGAATACAGATGAGCTGCTTCCCATTCAGCGCCTGTAGCCGGCCCTATAAACATATTGACAAACACGGCTCCCTTTTGCGGCTCTACTTTTAATTGGAATCTCTTTTCTTTCTTGCCTTCTTTAAGATCTCCCAGCCAGTTACCTTCACATGGCACTTCTTTTGTAACCGCCCGTGTCTAGTCTCAGCGCCTCGCTACTTTGTTTTATTTCCCAGTATGATTTATCATCTGGATTAGATAGATATACATCCGTCGTTAATAATTGAATCGACTGATTAGTAGCAGTCCTAGGGGATGCATGCCTTTGTTGACTTGGTTTTTGCCTAGTCCAGCCTAGATGGAAAATATTTCTCTAAATCTTCTATATCCAGTATATAAAAATATTAATATTTTATAAAACCATTAATGAATTTTGCAAAACATTAATGCCTACACATCAATATTAAAAAAAGAGTAATTTTCTTTCTTTTCTAAGAGAAAAATATTTTTTTTGAAAGGGAAAATATGAAAAAAATAAAGGGGAATGGATAGAAAAGGGAAAGAGAAAAAAGTGGGATTAAAAAAAAAATCATAAAGTATAGAAAAAATCAAAAAAAAAATCATGAAAAAGATGGATAGAGATATTAAAAAACAGAAGAAAAAAATATATATGTATTGCGACCGTCAAAGCAGAAACGAAGTAATTGCGAATTTTGGTTAAAACTGTATATAAGTAATATAGGTAATAGTTCTTTCACCTCACACTAGATTTTAAATGAAAAAAGAAAATCAAAAATCAAAACCCTCGTTTCTGGTTTCTTGGCAACCTCAGTATCTAGCCACTTATACTACAGAGCTCCATTTATCCATCCTAGTCGGAGCCAAGACCAGGCCCTTAATCCCTTAATCCTTGGAGGAGGGTCCCTTAATTCTGAGTTTATAATACTTCATATAATTTTAATTTGAATCATTTATAAGATACAAATTAAAATACGATAAAAACTAATTTATTGGTGACATGGATATTAATATATGATGATATTAAATTTATTAGACTAATTTAAGTTAATTTTAAAACAATTTTTTAAGATGCGTGGTTTAATTTAAGTGTACAAACGATCATTAAGTATATAATGATGGTCTACGAGTCAGTTATAGATTTATTTATTTTTAGTTGCTTCCTTTTTTCTCAGAATTTCATTATTTTACCAGCATACAGGGAATTGTATAAGCGGAATCTCGCTGTATTAATGTTATTACTGTAGTGAACAAATTAATTTAATCGAGGTTAACAAATAATTTGAATTCACCTAAATGTGTATTTTTCCTTTAAGGAATCTCAATTATGGGTTAGCAAAATTAGCTGTAGTTCCTTTTAAACCTCTTATATCTTTTTTTTGTTTTCTTGGAGAAGTTTGTCGGGGGGTGCGGTCAGCAAAGAACAACATAAATAAACAAAACCATATTTATTTATTTTATGCCGACGTTTCGACCTGAGTT
>NW_027105265.1:258459-274066 GCF_000696795.3 Halyomorpha halys
TACAAAAATAATAATTAAAGAAGTTTGTCGGGGGGTGCGGTCAGCAAAGAACAACATAAATAAACAAAACCATATTTATTTATTTTATGCCGACGTTTCGACCTGAGTTACAGGTCATTCAGTTATTTTTTGTTTTGTATTAAAAATGTTTTAATTCAAGTTTATAAATAGTTCCTTGTTGATTTTATATTCATTATAAAGAAAAATTGGTAAAATAAACAGTTTTTTCTTTTCTTTTTTAATATCTCATCAATTATTCAAGAAATATTGTACCATAAGTAATGGTGATGAATGTGTACTAAAAAAAAAATCCAAATACACAAAAAAATTAAAATATTAATAATTTGAACTATAATATAATAATAAAATAAAAAACTGAATCGCTTAAAGTCAGATATTATCTGATTTTCTTTGTCAAAAATCTAAAGGAATAAAACATATGCAAAACTATTAGAGATCGGTGTTTATTATACGTTGAGAACACTATACGTAGTGAAATATAGTTGTTTTAAGTATTTTCTATGTAATTTACGCCTATCTATAATTGTAAATCATAAGATTAAAGTTGTTAGATACTGTTTAACGCGGGATGCTATACTACGGATTTCGTCCATATGTGGGCAATTTTTTTTTTTTTACCAATCTCTTCAGCGATAGGAAGGAATCGTACTAAACGTTCGGTGGGCGGGTAACCAAAAACACTAGTTGCAAATGTCAAGCATTGGTCCTTGCGGGGCCCACGATCGACCTCAAAGACTGATTTAATTATCAACTAGATCTGTCTACTCGGGTTGGCAGTTGTGATTTAAACAGCCGTTCTCATATGGCCGTATAGCGAGCTTATGATCTGAATTGGAGATATTCAGGAAGGTGACTGTATTAATAGCGTAGTTTCTCACTGTGTTCGTAATATAGAACTTGGATCAGTGATAAAAAAGGATTTAGAACTTCAATTACACAAAAAAAATTATAAAACTGATTAATATTTAAACATTTAGATCATATATTAAAAAAAAAAAAAAAAGTTACGGGTCTGAAACAAGTCTGAAATTCCTGTGCTGTAAGACCAGCAGTTTATTGGATGAGATACACGATAGATGGATTCCTGCAAACACTTGTATCCCCAAACAGAACAAATGTATTCTCATTAGGTAGGATTGGGTGAAAATAAATTTTTATGTTTATAGAAAACAATTTTATTTCTTATCGTTGTACATTTTTTTGTGAAATTATCAATTACTTAACACCGATCAAAATTTAAACAACTTATATAAAATATAAAACATTATAATACTAAACATTTTCACTAACATATTGTTTTATAAATATATATTCCAATATTTGTAACGTTTTAGCTATAATTCATTGGCCATTTTCAACCATAATCATCTTCACCGCAGTCATATCATTAATTTTTTTTTCTTTATTGGAATTTACAACTGTACATAATTATACATTTAGTAAATTTGATGTATGTTATTATGGAGTGATACAGGCGTGTAGAGAAACTAACCATCGATAGCACACTAAAGAATTTTTTACATTAGTAGGTCTTGTTGCCATCTTATTTTCAAGCGCCTCAGAGGATTGTCAGGAATGAAAGAGGAAGCAAGGTTAGAAACTAGTGCGTTTGGATGGTTGAGGAATAAAAATATTTTCATTTATATAATTCATAGAAATATTAATTGAAATTAAATGAAAAAAAAAGTTTCCTTATTTGTATCTGAACATTGGTTTACTATGTATTTTTTTAAGTGACGTTTTTAACCTCAAGCTCCCCAACTTCTAACCCACAAGTTTGTGGATTATATATTTTTTTATATTGAATAATTTTAAGTGTAATGCGGTCTAAATAGTTTTTTTTCCGCAGTCATTTTGATTAATATTTTTTATTAAATAATTTTAGTTATTTAAAGCGTACGGATGAATAATAAAGATGCCACCAGAACCATCTTCAATAATGTTGAGGCTCCGATCACTCCACATTAGAGGTAGGGGTCTATAGCTTATTTTCAGAACAGCTTTAGGCCTTCAACAGAAATAAACAACATTACTTATACTACGTACTTAAAATAATTATTTTATTCAATATTTTAAAATTAAAATAAATGAAAACGTGTACCACTAAAACGTATGGAGGGTTAGGGGTGGAGTAAGGAAGGACTGTTTCTTGAACAACAATTGTGAAAGGAGGTAATTTGTTCATGGTCCCGCTCAACCGCCAGATTTTCTTCCAATTTAGGATACCCACATTATAGGGGGTTTGTGGAAACCTGATGGCTTTCAAACCCACAGGTTTTTCATGTTAATTTGAAAAGGAACTAAATTTTTTATTTGTTTTAA
Organism: Halyomorpha halys; assembly: GCF_000696795.3. Lineage (NCBI taxonomy): Eukaryota > Metazoa > Arthropoda > Insecta > Hemiptera > Pentatomidae > Halyomorpha > Halyomorpha halys. The sequence goes on from NW_027105265.1 coordinate 260,803, forward strand.
TATCTTTATTTAAATTTACAACTGTATATCATATAATACATTCAGTAAATTTGATCTTATTCAAAATGTAGTGTTACAGGCGTGTAGAGGAACTACCCATTGGTAGCACTCTAATGACATTTTACATTAGCAGGTCTCGTGGCCATCTTCTTTTCAGCCTCCACGGAGGATTGTCAGAAATAGAAGAGGATGCAAGGTTAGAAAATAGGGGGTTTGAGTGGTTAGGGAGTTTGTAATGGAAGGAGTGATATCTGTTTCGGGCTAGATTAGTTACATAGGGAACATTAAGATGAAAAGGAACTATATATAAAAAATAGAAAGACATTTATAACAGGTTCTTGATATTGGATCATAACAACCATGGATATTAACAACCGAAACTTTCTCGAAGTAATCAGACTTCGCAGTTGATTTTCCATTCGTTTTGATTTTTTAATCTCTGGTGTTTAGGACCCTGAAGTTCGTGAGGTGAAGGTGGTGGTGTATGTTACATATTGTTGCAAAATAGGATATTTGACTGAACTATTTTCCAATTTCTTCACATATAAATCATCAAGAATTCAAAAGATAAGATTTTGACAAAATAGCCGTCTATTTTACTTCCAATTAAAAAAAAAGTTGTTAAGTTAATTTGAGATTAGTTATAAATTGAAAGAACCTGCACATACCGTTCTTCAACTGAACGAACCTTTGAATTAATCAGCTAACAAAGCATTAGGAGTTCTCCAAGTAGCATTGTGGATTTGCTTATAAAGGAAACAATGTACCTCCAACTACTAGGTCACGTGGTGCACTTAGAAGCCCCTGACCAATATCAATGGTCATTTAAAGGATGCTAAAGGAGTCTATAATTGGCTGACATTCCATTTCTGGCCTACATGTTATTTTAAATTACCTTGAAGTATTTTTTAATGTCTGTGCTTATACAACTTATGATACAGTCACTTAGGTCTTTATAAAACTGATCCTTAAGGTTGATCTCAGTCAAATAATTTAAAACATATTAAATATTTCATTCCGTTATGGTGGTAGCATAACCGGATATTATTATGTAATATAATAACACATCTAATAACTAATGCAGTGTTAAAAGTCTGGTGAGTAGATGTCCTGGTATTTCTGTTTCAATGCTCCATTTATAAAACTTGACTTCTTCTGGAAATATACGCTGGATCTTTAATTGAATGTTTCACCACTATAGATAAAGTAATTAATCATACACATAAGTTTTCCGAATAAATATGTTTCATAATTTTTGGAACTAAATTAACTAATTCATTTTATAAACAATATTTCGCATTAGTTTTTACAAGCTAAGAAAATTAGAAAACCGTTAAACCTAATTTGTAAATTTACATAACCTTTTAATTAAATACTAACACAAAGGGAGCTAAATGATCAGTATTAAAAAAAATAATAAGTCGTAAAACAACAGAATCAAGTTCTGCAAACAATTTTGGGATTATCGCATCCCACAATAAAGTGCATTAAAACTTTTAAATCACATTACATATTAAAACACATGATTTATCGTGAACTCACATAACACATTGGATCATAATAAGGGGAAAATACACTTTCCAAAACATAAGAAAAATCTATTAATCTCCATTAATCTACAAAGAACATAAAGATAACATTTTAGCTGCATTTGCATACTGCTTTACCGCTTGCATTAAAATTTTTAGATTAACATTTACATTACTATCGTGAGAGTTGGGCATTACCTAACTAATGTTTAGTTAGCTAATGTAACTAGATGCTAGATAATTGGTTTAGATAAAAATGCAGTTAATTTAGTTATCAACTTTGTAGGCGAGCACTAATTTTTACAGCTAAATCAGCTGTTAGTAGAAATTGATAACTAATGGCATTGTTAGCGATAGACAACAGGTGTCATGGCAACTAAAACTAATTAACTTGAATATCAACAGTCAAAAATATGTCATAACTGATTATTTTTTTGAGTGTGGTTTCAGAGCTCTGAAGATTCTTTAGAGTTATTGGTTAGTACTGTGAATGTAAAGAAGTGTTTTTTAATTTTGCATTATCTCGCAAATGATGATATTAGTATAGTAACAAGAATAATTTATATTTTATATTAGCGCTTTTATTAAATTATTTCAATTTTTTTTTCATAATTGAATGAAGGTAAATTTGACATGGATGTTTAAATACAGCGTGATTCTTGTTCGAAAAAGAGTTACAATTTAACTTTGGCAGGAGAAATCGAGCAACAACGCCTTCTTCGAGTGCCAGTGAAACTGCTACAATAATATATTGGCCCGATGTTCAAGAGACACGGTTCTCCAAGACTTCGGTTTCTTGTTGTGTTTAAAAAAGACTGAACCAGTCCAAGTGTTACAAGAGTGAGCTCCTGGAAGAAAAGATAAATGCCCCTTCCACAAACACCGGTACAGAAGGAGCAGGACCGAAAACAGTCAGAGGTCGCATAAAGTTTCATTATACCTTTTTCTGGTGAAGCGGAACGAAAGCTCTCCCGGTAGGTAGTACATATATCTCTCGGTTCGCGACCCGGGTCACAATGCCTTTTGATTTCGCCGCTTTCCTGTCGCAATCAGGGCAGGTCTTGGACCGTAGTTTCTTATAACTGTCTCATGCTCTGATTTGGCAAGTCGACCTAATATTGATTACTGGTAGTGTTCCATAGAATTTAAAGTTATAGGACACTGATGTAAAGTACCGAAGGGAGGTTTAAGTACACGTCCACGTACATAACGATGATTTTTTTCTTTTTAGGCAAAGATGTGGAACTATTTTATAATGTAAAAGAACGCTTAACTTAAACATAAATAAAAGTAAGTCGAAATTAAATAGTAGTAAGGTAGTAAAATTAGCGATGGTAACTATACGGTGTAGAGGAAGAATATTTCCAATAACTTTGTACGAGGACTATTTTAAAATCTCAATTAAATAATCCGGTGTGTGCATCACATTACTTTCACTTATTATCCTACTTACATCCCCAAATTTTGAGTGGATTGGTTGACTCGTGTTCTAGTCACAATCACAATCATTATTGCTGAGAAGGCTATAATTTTGAACATTATTATTTTCTGTTTCTATAAAAACTCATATATTAGGGTTCTCTAAATGTGAAAAATTATTTTTGTTTCCGCCTACAATACAGCTGATTTATAAAATATAACGAAGTCGTACACATATACATGAGTTCAAGTAACATCGGGTGGTCTTGTTTTGTTTTTTTCCATTTCGAATTGATCTCTATTATTTATTTTTTCTGCATTAGTTATTCTATTTTATATTTATCTATTGTTTATTACTCCCAAGAGCGAGACTACTCATTTATTTTCAATAAACAAAATTAGAAGTACTTTAGAGATTTAGAGCCCTGACAGACTATTTCAATGAGGACAGGACCTATATAATATTAAAATACGTTTAAACGTACATTGATAAACTGAATTTAATAAAAATTGCTAGATCTGTTCTTAAAGAAATGTGAAAAATCGATTTTATCGAAATAGCTGCTTACTCGTCTTAAATACTCCTATGTAATTTATATTCGGTACTAATTTTAGTTTTTAAGCTAGTCTGACTACACACAGATACACACACAAACTATTTTGCAATACTTAGTTATTTAGACTCAGGTCACCTCAAAAAGTGTTTTTCCATGGAAAACTCGAATTTGAAACTTTGCACGATCACAATACATTTCCTTACTACTATATTCCACAAATAGGTAAATAAAAAAAAAACACCAAGATTAAATGAAAAATGATTCTCTGTTATTAAATGATGGTATATGTATTCATGTATAGTGTGCCATAATTGAAAATAAAGAATTTAATAAACTGTGGTATTTCCTGCTACTTTACGAGCGTGAAACAGGACGCTTACAAGAATAATGCGTTATGATCGATATATAATATTGCATATTTGGGCCGAAGAAGAAAGTGAACTAATGTTTTCAGATAGTTGTACAAAGCCGAATAGCCCAATTTGCACCCTGTCTGAATTGTGAATATAAAGTTTTTAAAATGAATATCGCACGAATTAATATAAGAGTAATCAGCCCTGAACTTATGGTTAAATGCTGTTTAATGGATAGATAAAAATTTTCGCTTAATCGTTGATAACTCGTAATACAAAATAATATCAACAATGTAAAAAACAATGCATCGTTCCAGAGATACCTCGTCTTAATATTTATAAGCATCTGTATAATTTTTCTGATTTCGAAAATTCTTTTGAGATTACTTTAGAATAAAGCTCAAATATTTATTTCATTGAATGATTTTTAAGATTTCAAAAAATATTGTTATGGTGCATCATTATCATTAGAAAGGTGAAAAAAAATATTTTTTAAGGAACTGGGAAAACCATTACCATGGATAAAAGAGCCGTTTCTGGTTGTTGCTTCAGCAAACAAACTCCAATAATTAATGGAAGTAAGACTAAGTACCTAATAGAAGGGAGGGACTAGGAATTCCTTTTGAAGTTGTATCCTACAGCTTTGAAAGGGTAAATAGCTTTATTTATCTGGGGTCAAAGGTCAACTGTGCAATCGATATTTGCTGGGAGATCAGTTGCAAGGTAGTGACGGTGAGCCGATGCTGCTTTGGTATTGGGAGGTAATTCAGAAGCAGTTTCATTCCTAACAGGACAAGATTAAAAGACCTTGGTCCACCCAGTTTTAACCTACGGGCCAGATGCCTGAACATTTACAAAAATGATGAGAGTAGACTTCTCATCTTCGAAAGGTAATTCTAAGAAGAATTTTAGGTCCTTTTAGAGAGAGCGGTGTCTAACAAAGAAGAACGAAGGTGAAACTCTACAAGGATAATCCCCTCAACAGGTTCGTCAGACGAGGATGACTTCGGTGGTCCGGGCACCTTGAGCGAACGGAGGATGGTGAGACACCTAGTAAGATGCTGATTGAAATACTTCATAGGAAAAGCGAGTTGGTCGTTCAAACGGTAGGTAAATGGTGTCGGTTGATGTCTCTCCTCCTTGGAGATCATGGAAACTGGAAACCTGTGGCAAATACAAATTAGTAATTAGTAGTAACAAATAAATTAGTAATCATAAATATTTTACTGATTTGATTAACAATATTTAAATTTTTATACTTGTAAATAGCCTTTCAAGATCAATCATGGCATAAGTTTTTAATATTTATAATAATTAATATTTCTTTGTTATGATTAGACACCTAATTAAATATTAAAATATATTTTAGCTGCTGGCCTCTAGATCTTATCCTCTAGAAATGTTATTGGAGCTCTATCAATGGGTAGATTCTCCACATATTTGTATTATGTCACTATGTCACCTACTGCAAATTTACTTGAATATTTTTATACAGTTGTAAATGACAATAAATAAATTATTTTAAAAAAATAGCTGCGACTGACAGCGTCTACGAGCACTGTTTTATTTTGTTAATGTAAATATTAGCTTATTTTGATATAGCGTTCATTTGAAATGAAAGTATTCGTGGCCATTTAGATAAAAAAAAAACAAAAACATTCTGTCTTCTTTATCAGTTCTTCCTTACTTATTAGCAATGATGTGTGAATAATATTGTACCACTGCTTCTTGTTTTGACTTATGCACATAGTATTGCAATATAAGTAGATTTTAATGTCTTCTAGGTAGAAAATTTAGGGAGTATTTTAATATATTAAAAATTTATTTCGTGTCTCGGTTTTTCATCATAATTAGCAAATGCATTTTGGAATTTGGTTTTATGTGATCTTCTGATCTTGTTGAAGTTAAAAAAAAAATTACTGAATTATAATTTCAGCAGATATTTCATAATTACGTCAACAGCATAGATCATTATTATTTTTTGATTTACTAAAGATCATTTTTAGTTTCTTTGAATAATGTTATGATTTCCAGTCTTTTGCGAGTATATTCTTTTTTTTTTTTTTATTCAATACAGTACTTCATAAGAAGCCTTTTTTAAGTAAAGAAACGTTTGACGCGATATGGCTGAAATAAATAACGTATAGAAAAGAAAGGATTGGATATGAAATCCGGGGATGACAGCCTTGTTCCCTAGTTCCCAGTTGGCAAAGGTTTTTTTTTCTTCTTTCTACCGTCAGAAGGAGGGAGGGTAGGGAGAGGAGGAGAGATGGGAGAATCCGTTGAATAATTCTAGTTTTTCCGACGAGGTTAGGCGTCGTTTCCACCACCTTGTTTTTTTCTTTCTTCTCGCCGCCTCCTCCATCTCACCTGATTTAATACCAAGCTTGCGCACCTTCTTCTCTCCGTCTTATAGGCAGAAGGGGTAAGAAGAAAAAAAAAAAGGAAAGAAAATCTGAAAAGTTAACAGATTTCTTCAATATTGTTTAATGAATCCTTAGTACTTGGTGGTATTATCCAATAACCCAAAGAAAATAATTTTTTGTGGCTTATAATCTCTAAGTGTTTTAATCTTAATTCAATTTAAAAGTGGCTTTTTGAAATTCAATGACTGAAACATACCAATCACATAATATATATATACCACATACTATATAATATTTATACCGCTTTTATTCGTGATATTGTAAATATCACGAATAAAAGCGGTATAAATATTATATAGTATGTGGTATATATATATTATGTGATTGGTATGTTTCAGTCATTGAATTTCAAAAAGCCACTTTTAAATTGAATTAAGATTAAAACACTTAGAGATTATAAGCCACAAAAATGCGGCCCTTAAGTTTATTTGGATTCATCAGTTAACTCCACATGTATGATTAACGAAGGATCGAATATTCTGATGCCAGTATTTCTTAGCTTTCTTTTTATTCCAAGTAATTAGTACTCAACGCCCCTCGTATATCTTAGAAAACCTGTAATTCAAATTCTCAGTCCAATCCCGTACTACTAGGTCCCGTTTATCTGACATCTACTCTCCACCTCACCGAACTGCTGCGTTTGATAAGGCTTTTTTACCCGTGCTGCATATCTCTGGAACTCCATTCCCTCTAACATACGCCGTGTACAAACCATCCTTTCGTTTAAAACCCTTCTATTTAACTACCTTTTACTTCACCAATCTAATCCATTAATATAATAGTATAGATATTTTGTAATTACCTCTTAATTAAAATTATCTTTGTGATTTTTCTAAAGGGATCTAGTCCCAGAATAATAAAATATTTTTTAATTCATTTTATTTTGAGATGTTATCGAAACATGGCAAGGGTCTAACTGAAAATCTCTCATTCTCTACTACAGCAAATTTTATAGTTAACGTAAAAAAACCTCTAATTTCAATAAAATGAGGTTTTTAAATCTGCATCTTTATTTCTATAATGTAGTATTTTGCAACTAAATTTTCAAAAACATAATTCTTCATACTGTTCTTTGCGAATGCGGACCGTTGCCTCTTAAATTAAGATAAGAACATCATCTTAAGGCTTTTGATAAAATATTACGTCAAACATTAGGATCGATGAAGGATGAGTTAACCGGCGAATGAATAAGGCAAATTGCGTGAACTGCAGAACGATTGGTGGAACCAGTATGTAATCTTCGGGTTCGCTAAATAATTTGTTTATTACCTTTTCCATGTGTAAATACAACAATCTTTTTCAATTATGACTTAATTACTTGCCCTGCACAACGTACATAGTTGGTGATTTCCTTATTATTGGAAAATAAGAAAATTTGAATCTACAATAAAGGTGTTATTTAAATATTGAGTGCAGGTATTATACTTACTCACGGTCTCACTCTATCCAACTGATTTTTAATAAGTTTATCTCATCATCTTTTTCAAGTCGTGTATTTTCTATCTCTATCTATACGGTTTTATCGAGGATCAAGGGGGAAAACAAAAAAGTTTTATTTTCTGTTTTTGCGTTTTACAGCTTGTGAGTTGGGTTTGGCAGACAGCTGATGCTATCTACAGAGCCATTGAGACGTCCAACAGATTATCTTTGAGCCGAGGATAAATCTACAGCTGGCGGTGTGAACATTCTCACTCCGAGGGTAACCCTATCCTATATCACCCATTCGATGATATATGCCCTAAATTAAATATATAATTAAATTGGAATTTCTATATATATTTACAAATCTTTAGGCCTCGAAATATCCGGAACTCTTTAAAAAGTACACATTAAACTTGGACAAATTTTATCCGATAATGGAGTGGGTTTTTTTTTTATAATGAAATAAAAATCATTATCCTTTTTTTATTTTTGACTTCGCTGCAGTTAATATATATGAAGTGTAACAGAACTAAGGGATCTTAGTTTCTAAAATTTGTAACAACGTTTCCACACCAAAACAATCTGAATGGCATTGCTTATGTCGAGTCATTAGATTCAACTCTAGAAACGACCTCTATTCATTTGAAATTGAGCTTCCAAAATTTTAGCTGTCTGTATGAACACCATCGTTCCTTCTAAATATTCTAGCAATAAGTATACTTTTAATAATGACAAATTTCTGTCACATGCTTCCTCGTGCCTCATATATTCTATAAAATAAAGCTGATTTTGTTTGATGGATAAATCTTTAAATTAATTTGGTGAAGAGAAAATGCTGAACATAATTTAAATTCGAAAAACAAAAATTATATATATATTTTTAAGGTTTGCATAATTTAAATAATTTTTAAACTAGTTTTACTACTTAGAAATTAGAAACTATGTAGAGATACTAATTGAAACTAATAAATGTAGCCTCTTATCTGTCCATGATAACATCTCGAAATTGATAAAATTAAAGACTAATTAAACGTAAATAAAATAAAATATCTAAATATAGTCTCATATAACACGTCTTATATCCCAAGCAGCCACTATAGTTAATATAGACTTAATATTTAAGTCAAATACTAATACAAGTTATGCACAGATTATTTCTCAAATTCGTTAAAAGGCTTTTTTTCTTCTTTTTAACATCACAACATCTCTAATGTCAGATGAAATCGATTCTAACTCAGTCTTTTATTATTTGTTTATAAAAAATATGAACAAAATTTTATCAGGATGCCTGGTTGTTGATATAATGTTATTTTCATTTTTTTTCAAATCTATTTTTGTTGAGGATGAACAATTATGCCTTACAATTCAAACTTATTCAAATTCAAGATTGGATTTCACAGCTTAGTTATCTATTGAAGGCGTATTTTATTTTTATAACGTTTTAAACGTGAGGAGTTCCCTCCCATGCACCCATAAGGTTCTCTCCCAGTTCTCCCAGTAAGATTTCCATAAAGATTACCCTCTCCTCAATCATGACTGTCCTGGTATGAAGTGATATCCTGTCATTGATACTCCCTCCCACCTCCTGTCAAGATGTCATTTAATGTTACTGTCCTAGCTTCCAAGGCTTGTTTATACATCACAAATAATTTAGAGAAGGTCGACCCGAGGTAACTGAAGGCGACAGAGGATAAAGATTTAATAAAAGCTGCCAATGAGCTAGCCCTGGAGGACGCCAGAACACTTTCTCTTTGCGGCCGCTGCGCCTGTGATCTATGGACCAATTTCACAGACGCAGTCCTCTATTAAGCCATAAGTTACAGAAGCTGCTAAGCCGCCCTAGGGGACGGACGGACCCTGCATCACACCGAACCAAGGCATCACACCCTTAGCCGTGGATCGCTAAATCTAAATCCGCCCTCAGATTTGTCTTCTCGCGACCCACGATCCTTCTTGTTCGGGCAACAGGGTCTCATTACCGGGACCGCTCTTGGGAAGAACTGGAATAGTGAGGTACTGGAGAAAGGTGATTGGTTGAGCCTGGAGCAGTTGAAAGTATGCGGTATAATCGTATAGGAAAAAGTAAATAGAAGAAAAAGTTTATAATTTCATTTTTATCAATTTCCAAACAGCTTTAGAATTACATCGGAACCTAAATCAATGTTAATCTGTATCTTGTCTTTAAAAGTTCAGTTTAATAAATTTATTATAAAATCCTTATACCTTTGAGTTCCGACAAAGATATAATATTGGATCTTTGATTTGAACAATTGATTTTAACACTACATTCTTAATAATGTGTTACAGGATTTAAAATAAAACAAAAAAAATTGAAGTATATGAATAAATATATACTTTGACTTATTATATACATCTGTGGCGAAATAAGAAGTTGAATACACCCTAAATTTAAAAGAAGCACATTGAAAGTCCTTTCTCTCATCTGTAAAGAAATTCATTTATGATGCTCAATTTAAAAAATATATGTATAAAAAAAACTTTCTAAATTTCATGGCAAAGAATCTTTCATCGTTGGACCTAATTATTCCTAACCGGGCATTCTGGAAAAAATATGCTTATCCATCAACGCCTCCTTGTTCAGGATGTTCCATAAAATATGTCTTTTTAATGCAATATTTACAAAATACCTTTGTATTTGGAAAGTGATTTTGTATATAAATATTTTTAACATATTATTTGATGTTTGATGATATATGTTTAAGTATCAATATCTGTCAGTAAGTTTTTTTTTTTGGTGTTATTAGTATTCAACCTTAAATTATGACTCTTCTTTATAATTTCAATTGCAAATTATAGCAGAAAAATAAAATATATTCAGTAGGAGCTGATCCAGATGTAGTATTTTTTTTAGGAAGAGAAGAGACAGAGAGATGGCTATCAGAGTGAGCATTAAATATTTTACGAAGGATTTTGGAATTATATATAATAATTAAATAAGATATATGAAACACAAAAAGTCATATGAATTGAGAAGGAAAGTAAGAAACAGGAATAAAATTAAATAGTATTTTTCTACAATATAAACCACTTAAAATAAAAAAAAAATGAGGAAATTGTCTTTCTGCAAATTTAAAAGATATTTTTAAAATAGGAAGGTCATTTATTACTTCTCAAATAAATAAGCACGGACATGTCTAATGTTGAAATTCTATTTTATATAGATAGCAATAAATGTCATAAATGTTTTCTAATAAATTTATTATATGTCATAAATATTCTTCATCTTGAGCATAAATTATTTTGTTATTATTAAATCAGTTTTTATTCCATCCAATTAAAATTTTTATTTATATTTAGCATAATAGTAAATTATATATTTGCATTTTTTTTTTAAAAACAATTATTGGTATCATTAAAGTTTTTTTTTCTACTATTCTTTCTTTTACATGAAAAATAATTATTGCCCATTATTTTGGCGCTTATATTATTATGAGTAAAAATAATAGAAATTTTAGATGACCCAATTTTAACTATTTTCTTCTTTGTCCTAATGTTAACTAGCTTTGAAGATAGTTTCGTCTCAAAGCATTCGACTTACACTCACTATTTAATAATATTTCGTTGAGCAATTGTTGCTGAAATGAACATGACGAATGTCTTTACATATAACACTAGCGTCGGTATAAAATGTATGTTTTTATTCCGCCTTAAGCCCTCTTCGATTACTAGGGATATATTGTTATCATACATGTTACCAAAATGTTTTAGTGAAATAGAGAAGGTAAAAATTTATCCTGAGGGAATTTTTTATGGTCATCAATAACAATATTAATTTTCCTATACATTCACAATTTAAGTATCGTTAAATATGAATGTTTGCATTTAGTCACATGAAATACATATATGTCTTCTACTAATAAATTAGTCAGCTTAACATACATCTCGGTAAGTGAATTGATGTTTGCATAAGTCGGAATACTAAATAAGAACGTGTACCAGTTATGACGAGACGTGATTCATTACCGATGTGTAAATTAATTCGAGAAACAATAACGTATGCTAACATGGATCTTCTTAACGATTTTCTAATGCAAACAGGTTGCATGAAATTATCGCTTTGCTTATCACCGGTTATTTATCGTTGTAACGACGCGATAGCTGCATAAGCAAACGAACAATCAACAAATCAATTATTCGTTTGAAATATTGAATTATATCGTGTAGTACAATATGCTGACAAATTTTATGAAATAACTGCAGCAATGAAAAATTGTTCGCCAATCATTTACAGGTATCAATTTCACTTTTCGGTGAATGCAAATAAATATATAATTTTAAATTACTTTCAAAATATCACTAAACAAGGAAAAGTTAACAAAGGAGTGCCAGACACTTTTGTTGAATTCACTTAATTAATTCATTATGTTTCATAAACATATAATTTTCTTTTCAATATATATATTTTGCAATAAATGAATAAAAAAATTGATCAACGTATATTTTTAATTTTTGAATTAATGTAAATATAAAAATATTTATGTGCTAAGGTTTAGATTCCAAGCCTTCTGAATCAGTGTGAACTTGCATTATATATCATTTCTCCCAGTATTAAGTTTTAAAAACTATTTATTTAACAAAATTGAAAATTATTAGATATTTTTAGCCTGACTTCAAGCGTGTCTAACTTAATTTTAATTTATCGTTTGAACAACGTTATTATCTATTACAGATACGTTTCTAATCTCAACCAAAATGGAACTCAGAAACCCAGGTTGGAACGAAAATTTAATGAATTGGGAGTACATGATTGTTGAATGAGTGATATAAATTAACAGAGGGCTGAACACAATTGAAAAACATAACTCCAATAAATTACTCATGAATTTCGAAAAGAAAAATAATCAGATTGTGATGTAAATGGCCTACTTCAAATACTTTAAAGGATTACTCATTGTGATTTATTGTCTTCTTACTGTTTGTTTTAGCAAAGGTTCTGTGATTTGATAAGCTAAGCTCAATGTATGAAATATATTTTATTTCATTGGGAATAGCTAAGGTATTAATTACTAGTAAAAGAGGCCTGTCAAAAACAATAGAGAAAAGTACTTAGTCAATTGCAATGAGCAACGAAAACATTTTTTTTTAAGATGTGGATATTGGAGAGAAATTTAATTTGTTACTTTCCTGAAATTGACTTATTCCTCAATCTTAATTTTTTTTTGTCCTGTATAATGTGGTATATATAATGTTCCTTATTTTTCATTTAGTTAACACATTTGCTTTAAGTCTGAAGAAATATTTTTAGTCGTATAAATAAAATTCATTGTTATTTTCCACATTTTTTTAACTACATTACTTAGAAAAAACATGAATAATTCGCTTCGAGTTTGTATTGAATATCCCAATCAATTTTGGTACGTTTTGGTGTCAAATCCTTTAAAAAAATAAATAAATAAATATGACTAATCATTTTGTAGTTATAGATTGTATTCTTTTGTCCTTTTTTTAATATTTTGTATCTAATTCTGGTAAAGAAATAATAATATATATGAATGACAAACACGGCTTAATGTAACGTATGTTAATTTGTATATATA
>NW_027105265.1:274471-276280 GCF_000696795.3 Halyomorpha halys
GACTGTGTAGTATAAATCTTAATACCTAACTCCCTCTGTCAACAACTCGAGAATCTATAAATGTAGGATTACTGATAGAATAAAGCAGTCTATTATCAGCAACCGTGAGTGTGTTTTCTTCTACCTTCTTTCCTTTTTTTTTGATTTTATAACCCGCTATCTCGTATCTGGTGCCGAAACCCGGGATCACGGATACCGGACTAATTTTTATTAATAAGAAGAATCCCGTTTTTTTTCAGTCTAATTTTTTTTAATCAGTTGAATTCTTTTTTATTTATTTATTATTATTTTTACGATGACGTCTAATGGCATAGTAAGACCGGGCATACTTAACCTGGACAATTTCAATGTGGGAAACCAATCACCTCCAGTCGAAAACATTCCACTACCCCCAGAAGTAGTTAACCAACCACCGGAGCTGGCCCCGCTACCTGAAGTCTCATTGGCAGGAGCTCACGCGACCACCTTAGAATGGGTCAAGGTCCGCACGGCGACGGCTCAAGACCTGAGGGAAGCTGTTTCCGACCTGGAACGATTCACTGGTGAGACGGGGGAACTGAATCATTTCCTTAAAGGAGGAGACAGACTAATAGCGCGAATTGTTGCCAAGACAAATGAAAGCATATTAGATAGCGATGATGCGGAAGCATTGAGGGCAGCGGTCGTCTGTAGGTTGAAACGCAGCCTTCTTAACTTAGATCCAGGCGGACGAGGAGACACCCTGGGACGTAGTCAAAGCGAGGCTGAAGAAAGCATTCGGAGGAGGGCGATGGGCCCCAGAAGAAGATATTTTCATGATGTTTAGAGAAACGAAGAGGCCTAAGCAGTCGAGTGGACAGTATGCTGGCGAGCTATTAGCGAGGTACAATCGTATTGCGGACAAGCTAAGTGAAATGATGGCGGCAGACCAAGTAGAGGGTCGGATGCAGTTTCTATCGGGCATATTAAAGGTCCAGTTAGCTAAAGAACTAGGAAAAAGGGAGGGCCTGCCGAGGGAGCGATCCTTCGTTGAGTGTGCACAGGAACTAATGGACTTATGTGCCCGAGAGGAGGAAGCCCGAATGGAAGTGGAGGAGCCGGGGTGGATGCGGGTGGAGTACAATCGACCGAGAAACATTCAGAATTTTGGGAGAAGGCGGGAAAATAGAGATAGCGGAAGAGACAGGGCGAGATACCAGGAGAATAGAGGGAATCAGGGGAAACACAGGAGTAACGGAAGAAGAGAAGACCGAAAATGCCACGGTTGCGGCCAGATCGGACACCTGGTGGCGCAGTGCCCACGCACCAGGTGGTTTGAATGCGGTAACGAAGGACATATCGCGAAACAATACAGGCACTCAAGCGACGCTACTTCTGGTGGGGAATGAAGAAGACAGTACAAGAGGTCATAGGCGGTTGTAATGTATGCCTTACCACAAAATATGACCGCCATCCTCCTAAAGCAGTCCAAGAAGAGACGCCTACCGCCCATAGACCACTTTGTGACATCCAGATAGACTCCTTCACCTGGAAAGGGTATAAGTGGGTGACAGCCATTGACCTCTTCAGTAAGGTTGCTATGGCGCATCAGGTGCGCGAGAAGTCAGCCGGGGCAGTGCTGGCAGCGTTGAGGATATGGTTCCGATTTTATCCGTTATGTTATCCGAGTCCCGGACCAAATATCGTCTGACGGGGGGCGAGAATTTGACAATGCTGCGATAAGGGAGGAAATGAAGACCCTAGGTGTGGAATGGCACATCAACACTCCCGGTCACCCAAAGAGTCGAGGGGGCGTGGAAAGGCTGCATAGCACTTTGAGCGACCATTTGA
>NW_027105265.1:277413-286501 GCF_000696795.3 Halyomorpha halys
TTTACAACTGTATACATATATACACTTCAAGTAAATTTGCTGTAAATGATATTATGATATGATACAAACATGTGGAAAATCTACCCATTGATAGAACTCCGAAAACATTTCTAAATGAGAAGATCTCGAGGCCATCTTCTTTTCAGACGCTTAGGAGGATTATTAGGTAGTGAATGAGAAGCCAGGCTAGAAACGAGTTGGTTTGGGTGGTTAGGAAGTTTAAATATAATTTTAAATAGCATTAATTTACGTTCTTTTACTAAATGAGGAAAATGAAATTTTATTTATGTGAAGTACCCATTTACTACAAAAGCTAGTACTTACATAATTTAGCGGATAGGGTTTTCTTCTTTTGTAGCCAGATATTAAAAAAAAAATTAGTTTGGATACATTTTTTAAAAATTCTAATGCGTTATCTATAGTACTTAGGAGTAAGCAACAATGTTTTTACTAAAACAATATATTACTACAGTTACCTACAAAACATACTATCAGTAAAACTGCAAAATTACAAAAGGGTTAAATATATTAGAGCTTGAAGATAAGACGAGAAGCCGGAACGGTAGCCACCAGGTGGCAGAGACCCAAGATGAAAGCCGCCTACCGGAGAGTGCCTACTTCAATTAATCAACTCCTGACTCTTCATTACGGTAAATATTAATCTACATATTTATAATTTGTCCGCTGTCAGGTAGCAGGTAGCTATTGTATGCTAGTCTACCGAGACTCAAGGCAAAAATTATGGGCTCAAACATCGTGAGAGTAAATTATCATGTAATTTTGAAGAGTGATCAGTATTTTATTATCTATGTTATCACTACTGAACAGAGAAATGGATATCTAGAGAAAAGAAAAAACGAAAACTAATTCTTAAATTTCAACAGGGTGCGTGACACAGCTTGAAAGAAAAGGTTCATCGATCGAAAGGTGTAGCCCTAGCAAACAATTCTATAAAAGCTGTATATCGGAATTATGGGTCTTTATGACTCTATTTTCCTTAATTAAGTTGTATTAAGTATATTAGTAGTGTTTAATTAAGTATATGAAACAACTTATTGAGCTAGGTGGCATACTTTTTAAAGAGAAACATTTAATCAGTGGTGCCAACCTATAAATCAGTATTATTTTTAAGTTAAGTTTAATTAGCATAAGTTCATTCGTGAGCTTTGCTGTAATAATTTATTGGGAGGGAGCAGAATCTAGAATTTTTGAACAATTTTTAACGGGTCTCCCAACTTAACCACAGTTTAAAGTATGGTAGAATTCCTTGATATGTGTCCCTTATCTAAAAGTTTTGGAAATATGGCCTCTCTGAAAAGCGATTTTTAAGAAATTTTGAGTAATATACTTACTAACCTCTTTGAATAATATTTTACCCCAATTATAACAGATTTAAGTACATAGGTTCTTAAATTTATCAACTTTTCAAGTTTTCAATTTATTGGGCAAAGGAGGGTGACATTCCTCTATCCTCTGTAACGACGTCACTAAAGTTATTTAATGAAATTTTATGTTTTTTAATAATACATATAACATTTTATAGAGGTAAAGTAATACCTCTTCAAATTATTTTTCCTCAGTCTATGGTCGCTAAGAGGTCCATGGACAGATGCATATGATGAAAATGAAACCGCACGTCATACAATTAATACCATATCTACATAAACCTTGTTTAAAAGTTCTGATAGACTCCGAAATACTTTTGCAAAGAGTAGTAGTGTCTTTTTTTAAATTAACTGATATTAAACGTCCAAGCAGTTCTTAGTACACACGTATTCTCCTGACAGAAAGGAGGAAATGATCAAAGCGAATGACGTCGACTAATGTAAGCCGAGAAATGCACTTTTTCTGCATTTCTAACCTAGTTGACGTCAACATAGAAAATTGAGATTCTTCCTGCCCTGAAATAAAGCTACTATTGACTGTTATACCCTGACCTCACAGCATTCCCGACAATCCTCGAGCAGCATCGACCCAACACTAGAATCCTCTAATAGTCTACAGCGAGGTACTAATCCGTGTCAGTCTGCTCCTCTTTTCTCACTTCTCTTACTGCTTTCACCATTTCTACGGAATATTAAATCTTAGTGTCGTCTGTTTGCTTCCTTTCTAACCGTTATAGATTCCAAATGAACGAGTTTAATTATAGCAGCATTGATACCTACAATTTCATTGGTTCCTATCACAGCAACGAGGATGAATAACATTTATAGATTAAGTACATTTGCAAGCACTGCCGTGAAAAGTATATGATCAAAAGTTTAAATTTATCGCTGTTGATTTCGTTTTCATCCATTATGTTTCAATTCCTTGAGTCATTTTTTATCCATTAAATCTCTATATTTCTTAAATATTTTTAATGTGAGGAGAAGATAATTTGAGGGGGTGGGGAGGGATAAAAGAGCAGAGAAGGTGCGGGAAGAAAACTAATAATTGATACTTATTTTGTTATGCGTTCCTAACCGAATTTCACGTCAGGAAGATTGGTGGAAGATGGTGTTGTACATAACTACACTCTTGCAACTTCAGGAAAACATAAGTTATTTATTACTTTCCTTCGCTACACTTAAAATTTTTCTTTGTCAGGCAGGTCAAACTTGACATCTGATTATCTTTTTGATAGGCAACTCATAAAGACAAAAACATAGCCGCCTACACTACATAATTTATAGTTAGATTACAATGTTTGAAGAACTGAAATCAAATTGGATAGTTTCTTATAAACAACTAAAACTTGTTATTTATTTATTTTTATGTCCCCCTTCCTGGTCATTTTCTGGTCCTTTCTGACATTCTGCATGCTACCATCCTATTCTAACCATGGTGGGGAGTCCAGTTTTTATTTCGTAGGACCACCACAGAAATAAAAGTCGAACCCCCAAGCGACTGCAGTCACGAGGAAGTCCAAGTTGGCGCTTTTATTCGCTCGGCTACTAACAGCCCTAAAGACAACTGAAAATTGACGAAGGCTTAATTATCAAGGACCGTGATTCGCAACCTTTAGAAGTTTGTTAATCACCCACGGTTTGTTGTTCAGTGGTGTTCCGCATTAAAATATTTAAAAATTAGGTAGCTTAATAGTACATTTTGTGAATATTTTATTGTGCATATGACTATTAAAATCTCTCAGAAGAAGCTTAAACATCAGGACAGATAATTCCTGAAATAGTTCAAACAATGAATTATTACAAAAATATGTGTTGTATTTCACATGCCCATCCCAAGGATCTCAGCAACTACCGCAAATCGTCTGGGTATAGAATATAAAGACCGAACTGTCAAATGGTTCCACTGTAGAAACAGGTTCCATGCCAATACCTTCTTCTCTATAGTTACTTATTTAAAGAACTGAGATTCTAAAAGCCTTTATATTGTAACGTACTCAAGTTGAATACGCCAGATTTCGCATTCCTTCCTGTAGATTCGGTAGATTATAGATTGGTTGTAGCTGAAAAAAACACAGAATGATCTATAATATATTTTCATTTTTCAATAAGATCTCGTTACAGTACTAATTACCAAAGGCCGTTTTGGCCAAATTAAGCCATCATTAAGGGAGACAGCCTACTTGACGCGACAATGGTAACTTTCACCGGACGAGATGAAGCACTATTGATGCAGGCACCGACAATGAGCGAGGTGAGTGTACAAATTGCACTGATTGTTAGCCGCAGCTGATGAGCGTGAGAACTTATTTGTTTAGCTCCTTGTTACCACCGCCCGAATTAATGGTAGCCCTAATCACAAGTGCATTGTGAGCCAGCGCGGCTGTTTGTGTTGGTGCCTCGTTAGCTGGTCGGCTACCTATATGTCTATCCACACCCCCTCCCCCTCACAAGTATTAATAACTCGCCCGGTTAGTATTAACCAGGATGACTCGCGGCGGTACCTCTTCGAAACCGACAGTCATTCGGTAGTGCTTACTGGCAACGCTGTACTCTGTCAATGCGTGGAATGGAGGAGGATTTTATATCGATTTATCTGAGTCTCGGCCAAATTGTATTGATACCCCATAAGAGTCTAATGATCTTTTGGTTTAAATATTTCGGGGAATAGAACGATAGCAATTTTCCAAGAGATTGTGTAATTTGTTTTCACACCAAGCTTCTCCTTTTCTCTCTTCGTACAAGCATAACATTCACGTAAATATAGGCTTAGTAAAACAACTCTAAATGGAAATACTCTTGACAGACGAGGTTGCACACTTTTTAGAATGGTATTATCCACTTGGTTTAACATCATTATCTCTAAAAAAATTTTAAAAATAAATAAAAACTAAAGGCTTCAAATATCTAAACTAATTGACAAAGCAGACTTGAGCTGATGCAAAAATAAAATAGACATAGAAAATAAATAAATAGGGAATAATTCAGTGGATCCAATCGGAGGCTCGCGAAAGCCTACAGATGGTTCTAGGGAAGGTCTGGAGCATATTACATAACATCTTTCTTAATGTTTGTGTATTAGATCAAAGCCTTTAACTGACGATTGAGCAATAAAATGCACTTCTCAGCGAACTAATTTTTAAATATTTTCAGAGGGGAAACCCGTGTTTTTCTCAATTTCGAAGTTGGGGTGTGCCGCAAATAGTTCATTTCCGGCTTGGTGGTCTACAGACATCTATGGATTTGGAACCACTGGAATAAATAAAAACCTTCACGACAGGCTGCTCCCTACAGTATGAACGAACCAAATATTAAAGGTTCACCACCTAATTTAATATACCAATTGCAGTAATAGTATTTTATGTATTGTTTTCATTAGACAGAATTTTGAACTCAATTTCAATTTATTTATTTATTTTTACAACACCGGTCGCACCTACTAAAAGACAGCCCTTTCAATAGAAAACCTTACTCTCAAATTGTCAAAATGACTTGACTTTTGTTGTAGTACCTTACCAAAAACAAAATCCAATTTCTATTAAAAATATACAACAAAAGATTTTTCAAAGCCACCTTGTAGGCCATATATTAAGCCATCACCACTTGGAATTATTAATTATAAATAAGCTGTAAATCTCTAATCTGTATAGGGTTTGGGACGGAAATATCTTACTTAGTAAGTATTTGCAAGTTTGATTATACTCAAAAAAGCTCTTCTGTAGTAACTCTTTTATTAGAATTTTTCTTGTTTAACTTACATGAGTAGTTGAAAACAACTTGAGGACGGTGAATTTTCGAAGAATTGTAATAAAATATTCGCCATATGCTTTAAAATTACCTGAACCATTAATATTTTATTCAAGGGATCTATTCGAATTGATCGAAGATCACTGGCACTGACGTGTCGGAAGTTATTGTTGGAATTGGGGTATCTATGAAACAATGAATAAATAATATTTTGATTTGAAAAATTAAAAATTGAATGCTTTACAGAAAATATTTTGCAAATACTACCACCATTATAGAAGGTCGTACGTTAGTTAGAATGCAGAAAATTAAACTTTTGTGTAAATCTTTCGATTGAATAAATTATTCCGTAAAATATCAGCATAGGAAATAACAAATAGAAAACAAACAAAGAACAAATATATCCACTGACTTTTTCTACCACAATTTGGTTAAACTCATACGATATTTTATACAATAGGTGAGTATTTTAACGAGCATGAAGAATATCGGGTACTTGTTAAGGATGGAGAAAGCTGTTCATGAGTCTTCACCAAATTCGTGAAACTCAAGCGCCGCTGTGAAAAAATGATTGATCCGAGAGCGCAGTTAGTACAAATGGCACAAGACGCTTATTCCTCAGAACCGGAGAGAAGAGCGGGTATTTATCTTATACTAACTGCTATTAGATTCGGATGGTAAATAGACATCGTGGCGGAGCTGGAGGCGGCGTTTAACCCCAGGTCCTGAAGGGTCAGTGGAGGATGGACTGCTAATCGTCTCCTCATTAATCTGGAGGTGGTGGGAACCTGAGGACGCCCACGGGCAATGGTAATGCTCCCATGGTGATTCTATTAGCCCTTCAGGTGTCAACTTCAATGACCATCCTCAATAACTCTCTGCCGCCGCGATACATCAGTTCTCGCCCGCTTGTTGGCCATTATCATAGTCAGGATGGGGGCCTTAACTTCTGTTGGATCTGTAACAGCCAGCATCTTAGAAACATTTGATATTTTAATTCAATAAATTTGTAAATAAATTTTGGTAAATTACATTATTCGTGCAGTTACTCAACACTTTAGGGAATTATATTTCTTTCAAAAAACCAAAAATCTTTATTTAATCCCAGAATAATAACATTTTTTAGAATTTACTTGTCGTGAAATTTAAAGTCTTTCCATTACTCCTTGGTGTTATCTATTGGGCTCCTTAGGTACCCAAATAAACGAAATATTTGAGAATATCCTTTTTAATTTAATGTCTCCCTATTCTAATTTTATCTCGATATTTTAACACCAACGTATTGTCGGCTCTCTCTGACCAGGCCTACTTATTAAACCATCATCTATTCCCTCAACCGCTAAGGAGTCTTTCACAGCTCAACTCATCCAACCCCGTTTTCCGAATCATTGCTTGACCATCATTAACTCTACTAATTAACTCCTTACCTCATCTCAATCTGTTCCTTTTCTATCTGCCCATATTTAGGTTTCTTACCGGGAGTCTACCGAAGTAGAACAGGCTTTTTCATCGAGTCTGGCAACCGGGACTGCTTTATAAACTCCATAGATTCCTACCTCTTACATACTTTCTCATTATCCGTTCCTTTATCACTGGTAGATTATTCCAAATAAACCACAATAGTTCCAATTCATCCCTCTATTCCCAGTGCGCTGTTGTTCTTCAAGGTAGTATCCTTAGTCCTATCCTTTACTCTGTCTATACAGCTGACATCTCAACCAATCCTAACACTATTGTCACTACGTATTTCAAAGGCACATGTTGATGGCTTGCAATAAACAATAATCCTTTAATTGTATCCCAAACTCTGTAATCCCATATCACAGCCTCCGAAAGACGGTATCTTAATTGGAGGATTCAAATAAATCCCATCAAATCACCTTTACACCTAGATCCGCTACCTTGGGCTGCAATTGGAAAAACAACTAACCTGGAATCCTCATACAAGACAGAAAAGACAGATAATTGTAGATTCCGACTATTACAGCACTTACTAGACAAACGGTCTAAACCTCCAATCTATTACGAAAGACTGATCTACATGACTGTAATAAGGCCTGGACATATGGAGTTGAGCTTTGGGGCTCCACTAAACCTTCGAATTCCTCTCGTATCCAATCCTTACAATCCAAAATCCTTCGTAAAGTCCTCAACGCTGCTTACTTTGTCTCAAATAAAATTATTCATAAAGACCTCAATGTTCCCTATGTAACCGATCTAGCCCAAACCAAATACTATTCTTTCCTCTATAAACTCCTTAACTACCTAAACCCAATAGTTTCTATTGCTTCCTCTTCCATTCCTGATAATCCTCTGAGGCGCCTGAAAAGAAGATGAACTGCTATTGTAAAAACGTCATTAGAGTGCTACCAATGCGTTTCTCTACACGCCTGTATCACTCCATTTGCCGTGTACGGGGCTTCGGGGTTTCTAAGCCCGACTAGGGGCTCCCCGTACAGGTATTATATTGAAATTTATTCATATATTAATGTATTTATATTATGTATTTGTATTTATATATTTATATTATGTATCTCTATCAGTTCCTGATGGGAACCAACTGAAAAGGGATGCGCTATATTTAATTCAACTACGTCCATATTCACCTCCTGGCTGCCGCTCTCTCTTCCTCCGTCCTAACTTCATGTGTTCATCTCTCCCAGCTTCCTCAAACTGTTTTCAACTCCGGGCTCCTTCGAACTCTGTCTTCAACTCCGGACTCCCTCAATCTGTGTCTCTTCCGTCCGGCTCTCTCAGGCTATCTCCCTCTGAGAATCTCCACCAAACTCTGTCCACCCGACTGTGTTCAACTCCGGGCTCCTTCGAACCTCCTCTCCGAGATTCTCTCCCAAACTGTCCTCTACTCTGACTGTGTCCAAAACTCTTTTTCCTGCCCTTTTGTTAATTTTCTCCCCTCTCCTTCTGACTCCTCCTTCTTTTGATTTCTGTCTTTTGATTGGTTCCTCTATTTTCAGAGTGGGTGAGAAGGTCCAATGACCTTCGACGAAAGTGGGTCTTTTTCCTACCTTTCATCTTTAAAAGTTTCTTCTTTGAAGAAAGCCGGATTCTGGCGGCTTATTGTATTTTTCCCGAGGTTTTTAGAGAGGCCCCGTGTGAGATAAGGGGTGTTTATTTGTTTTCAATTACGTCGGCTATTTCTCTGTACTTTCTAATGTCTAAACTGGCAACGTGCAAGATAAGGGCTGTTTGTTTGTTTAACTCTGTCAACACGGTCAACCGTTCCCAGAGGGTGCATACCATCTGTTATATATATACTTTTGTACATTTCTTTAGATCTGTTGCCGATGGATATTTGCATAGGTCCGGCGGTATCTTTGGCATGCCGACAAAAGAAATTATTTTAAGTGAAAAAACTTCAGCTGGTGCCTCTCATACATATCACATTATAAACTAAAATCAAATTCACTGGATGTATGTATACAGTGGTGAATTTTAATAAAAATATACATAAAAAGAATGGTTTCTTACAACCTCCATATTCCGTTAGTTCCCGTCCGCACTATATCCTTCAGAAACCTTAAACCACTCTCTTCTTCCGAAACCCTTGACGCAATCAAGTGGGATCCCATTTATTCTTAAGCTCCGCCGATTTCATTGTGGAAATCCTTACCACCTTCCTTCATACTACTCTTGGCCGTCATGCTCTTCTGGTAACAAAGACAATCTAACATCCCTCGGCCCAAGTTTACAACCTCTGTGGCTCTATCCTTCATACTGATGTCAGTATTTTCAGGCTACTTTCCAATTCCTAGTATTAGAACTCAGTGTCACTTCTGTATCCTTTAAAACCTATATTTAAAACTCTCTAACCAATCCCATACTACCAGGTCCCGTTTATATTTATTTATGACAGCTGCCTTTCACATCCTACAACTGCAACACATCTTACAATTGACAAATCCTTCTTTGCCCTCCACTGTAGCTTCATTTCCTCT
>NW_027105265.1:286591-288892 GCF_000696795.3 Halyomorpha halys
CTCTCTCTCTCTCTCTCTCTCTCTCTCTCTCTCTCTCTCTCCCCCTCTCTCTCCCTTTTTTTTTTTTCAAACACTTCTTCCTTCCCTAAACTGATTAAATATTGTATTGAACATAGGCATATACTATTTGTAAATATTGAAATATTTTTTATTATTTTTGTAATTATAGTATAACTCGTAAATAAGTGCGATCTCTCAGTTTGGTCAATTTATTATCAACCTCAAAATTGTTCTGAAGGTACTTAGTACCAGAATAATAAACTATTTTTCATTTCATTAACATCTGTTAAAGCAACCTCAAATTGACGAAGTCTTGTTAAAATAGTTATCAAAGAAAAACAAACACAAACTGGCTCGTATGTAAGCATTTATTTCAGCCTAACAATAGAAAACCGAACATAAATAAAATTAAAAATAAAATAAAAGCCCTTAAAGATAAAATCAAATGAGCAACCACGATGATGAAAAGGAATAAACAAATTTATAAAATTAATAACTAGCTATATATAAACAAAATATTTACATCGGCGACAATAATAGGTAAAAGAATAAGGTATAATAAAAGAAAGATATTAGTGTAGGACCAATTTATGGGTTCTGATTTCATAGGAAACTTCCAAAAGTGAGTGGGCACACGCCTATAAGGATTCAAATTGATTTATTCAATTGTCTAGTTTTCATTAAAATGTATACCACCTTGGAACTCACTGAACGATAACGGAGTGGGTTGTAACATTAATCACATATAATAATAAAATGTTTAAACAAATATATAACATATATAAGATCTGGTAATTAAATTATATTGGGAACTAATGGTAACTAAAACTTATCTTAAATGCATATACTAATTAAGGAAAAACATTTACTGGATATATTATTATGTATATTTGTAAATTTAGCTAAAAATTTGCTGAGCCCATCTAGTAATATAAATTGAAAAAAGATAGAACCAACTGGTTCTAGAGTGGTAAGTAAATTTTCTGAAGTACCCGGTGTTTTCTATTTTTTTGGTTTTCTTACACCCATCATAAGTGAAAAAATGAGTAAAACTTTACTACTTCTTATTTAAGTATAGGTTGATCTTACCAAAAAAAAAAGTATTTAGAAGAGATATATAAGATTTTCATGCTATAGATGAAAAACCGAAAATAAGATGAAGTTGTTGAGCTTTTTTATATGTTACTTTATTTTTCTAGGAATTAAAGTAGAAAATCGTAGTCAACACTTCAAAACATTAATGATCAAGGTTTGAGAATTTGTCCAAAACTTTCATCCAAGACCTCTTTTTAGTCCCTTGTTGACTGTACACGTATTTGCTTCAAGGTTTTATCAGCGACACATGACTTGAAACTTTTTTTGTTTTTACTATTGCCTATACAAATAATTTAATCACTCATGTTATCTAGAACAATTATTGTCATATGCGGCCTTGCATTGTTGTTTAAGAATTGAAATGGACTAGTCACCATAGTCGCTTGATGACTATTTCTGAGATTTACATCTCATTAGATTTAAAAATGAACTCTTTTATGAATGGTCTTCACAAACACTAGGATCAACGATAATTATCTATTTAAAACGTTCATTCGAATTTACATTCAATCAGTTCGTTTCTGAAGTGAAACTTGAAAAGTTCAATGACGCCCTCATCGGTTGTTTGAATATCAGCAAATGATTTCGAAAGCTTTGATAACAGGTGTCATTTATTTAATTATCCCAGAAGACGTAATATTTCTGTGTATTACTTCATAGACAATAAGTTGCCCATGCGAGGACAACTCTTTACATATAAATTGCGTTTTAGCTTCACAGGTTGCTGGTTTAAGAGCTTTAACACCAATGTATTCTGCTAAGGTTCTTTAACAACTATCGTTAAACCTTGTTCTGTAACAATTATAGAATTTAATGTCTTCATAGGCTACGTTATGTTTTCTATTATGATTTATTTATATGAAGTATTTGCAGATTATTTTGTCTATGACATTTTATATTTTTTGAAAGAAACGCTTTATTTAATAACCTATACTGCCCACATATGTTGATTTTCTGTAGTAGAGAGAATATGGGGGAGCTGGGGCGTTTTTTTGAGCAGGGAGTTCCTCGACTTACCACCAGAGCGCTGTTAGTTCAGACGGTGACCGATAGATAGCAGCACCATCGGCTAGTAGAGAGAATATGGGGGAGCTGGGGCGTCGATTTGAGGAGCCAATCAGAAGCCAGCATTTTGATGACGTCACACATGGCGGGAGATTTGAATTCAAATATTCGGCTCGACCCATCCTTAACCACCCACGTGGT
>NW_027105266.1:0-1344 GCF_000696795.3 Halyomorpha halys
GTATTTGTGTAACCATGATGGAAGTACGAAATTATCTTCTGTAAGCCAACTCTCTACAAAACATAACACTGAGTTCCTTCCAATAACTTCACATTCATTACTGGTAAATTTAAATAAATTTTCAAAAACATTTATATTGCAAAAGATCAGTCTACATTCTATTTTTTGAAAAATATTAGTCTTATTGGAAGCCTTGATCTGGTTTTGAGACCAAGTGACACTGCTGACCGATAAGTTGTCAGGTAGGTATCTGGTCATTTGATACAGTTGAAAGACTACTAGAACGAAATCTGAATTGAGACAGTCATTCTTCAGTTTTCCTTCTTTTTTTTAACTTGCTCTTTATCAGATGATTTTGGTTGTTTACCCTCTTGTTATGCGTTTGAAGTAGGTTTTAAAGTTTCTGATTCCTGTTGTTTAAGAATATTTTCTACTTCTTTTATTCGATAATATGAGCCTCTTTTTTTAAAAAAGCCTTTCCTGTAGGAAATATTTTGATCAATATTGTATAAATTTTGAAGATATGGATCTATTTTTCTCCCTTCTTCCATTTCTTCTAATATTTTATCGTGATCGATGGAAATGTTTTTACTTTTTAGTATTTCTCTCTGCCTAAATATTTCCTGTTAGAGATTATTGTTATTTAGTGACACTAATATTGGTACTTTTTTTTAATCTAAAACAATTATTCACGGCGTAATCAGGGAGACTTATATTTGCTTGATTTAAAACCTCTTTAACTTTTCCCAATGTATTTTCATTGTCTGTGTGGGGGATTATTTTGAGAACAAAATTATTTTTCCTCTGTTGCTTTTCAAGAAGTTTACTTCTACTTAAAGCTTATCGGTTTTTTCTTCTAGGGCAGTACAATTTTTTTTTATGGAATTTAGTTCCTGAATGAGCTCTGCATTTATTTTATTATTCTTTTCAAAATCCCCACTACTATACTGTCGTTATTTTTTTCTAATTCATATTTTTATCCATGGAATTTATGATGTGGTGATAGACTACTTTGAAGCTGAGAGTCACAAACCCCAGCTCGTGTATTGGAAAAATGTTCTAACAACATGTCACTCGTTGTTACAATAATTAAAAGGAGAAATAGCCGAACTGCTTGAAAGGTAAAATTATTGCGAAGATAATGAGTGCTCCGCAAGATTCGTAGAGATTAAAGCGTTTACAACTGAAGAGGAAGCATTAATAGTAGATCCCACGATGATATTCGAAACGAATATTCAGGATCAGTATGGCAAGATTTAGGCTGAGAAATACGTTGATACTAAATGTATTTCTTAATTACAGGAAAATTAAACTGAGGAATTTAGCAAAAGAAGATTTTCGGTG
>NW_027105266.1:1394-10140 GCF_000696795.3 Halyomorpha halys
TAAAAGAAAATATTTAATAATAAAAGTTATACGGAGTCAAAGTTGCACCAGAGACGCGCGGATTTTTAGATGACATATTTGGTGTCTTAACCAATAGAAATTGTTTTTTAAATTATTGAGAACTCTAGAAATCTTAGAGGGGGAAATACGAGAATTCACAGATTTTTTAATTTTCCTTTTTAACACTTCTCAAGATGAAAAGATTCATAATCATTTATGAATTTTTTTTTTGGAGTTGTGTTAACTCCCTAAGAGTTCTAAGAATTATCTCTTATAATTAAAATGCTAAACTTTGTGTCAAAAGAGTTATAGGGTATCAATGCTGCACAAAAGTGACGCTTATTTTTAACTGATATTTTTCGAGTCTTAAACAACAAAAATATTTATTTAAGTTGTTGATAACACTAAAACTCATAAGTTTTAGAGTGGTAAACTCTGCTAGCTACTAGAACTCAAAGGTTTTTTAATTTTTTCCCCTCTCAGTGTGAAAAGTTTCGATAAAAGTGTTGTGTTAGCCTTTCGAAGAGTTCTAAAAGAATTTTATATTATTTAGGGAATGGAGGGCCAACTTCACAAAGGTACCAGTTTCTGAGGAGGGTGGAAACCATTATTCTGGACTCTCTAGGAATCCAACAACATCTTTTGGATCAGTCCTTAGCTGGATTTTATCAACTCTGTATCAAAAAAGGGGGAAAAAAATTGTATTCGACTAGTCTCACCTAACTGTCACATGACCCTTCTAATGTTTACTATAGTTTTCGGCATGCTGCGTAATAACATATCACTGTTCACTTATAGTCTTTGTAATGCATACATGCATTTTAAGGGGCGATTTTCTGGATTGCATCTTTGGCTTTTGCTGAATAATTGATTTACCAAAAATACAAAAATTAATTTAATAGAAATCGCACCATTTTATAATAACATTGTTATACTTATTTTTTTTGTGTTAGGTATAGCGTTTTAGAAGTTCAATTTAAATGGATATATTCAACATGGTTTCAACAAGCTCTGTTAATACTTACAAGATCCAACCTGATTGATTGTTTCGGCGATCCTGGTCATCCACAACCTCACATTCAACCAATGAAATTTGCAAGCTATTCTGCTCTGGTCTCACAAATAACATATGGATGTTACTATTCCATTTAAACATAAATGTTCCAATTGTAAGTTATCTATGCACTGTCTGTTATAAGTTAAAATTTGATAACAGAGTGGTAGTGACAGGATAGTCTGCAAATTTTTGATTTTTTAATTGATGGATGTGAGGCTGTGAATTCATAGTTAAGATAGGCCAAAATGTTAGACATTTGAAGTATTAGTAAAGGTTGTTTGAAACTTAATTGGATATAATTTATTTTATTAAAATAATAAAATCAGTCTCGGATAAGTTATAAGGATATATATAATGTATATCTCTTTCAAATTTTCCTATGATCCTTCCTTCTGAAGTTCTCTCTTTATCAAAAACATATTTATACCTTAATATGTAATTTCATAAAATATTGTATATTATGGACTATATAAATGACTTCTTTGCATTGTAATGGTTATTAGATTATTATAGAGAACACACTTGATGGATAGGATTGTTCAATTAATGAAAAATATTATTTCCCATTCCATTTTCATTGTTTAATACAGAGGTCAAAAACTATTACTTGTTTCAGGTCAGTAAAATTAGTCTTGATTTTATTTTATTAAAACGTGTTTCATATTTTTTTTTTTTCAATAGTATATTATAAAATCGTAAAAAGCATGGGGAACTAAAGCGTATAGTTATCTTAAGTTAATATGTAATTAAAATTAGAATAAAAGCATACTACCTTGATTGATCTCAACTCCATGCTATTTTTGTCGGTTTATTATAAAAAAAAAAAAATATTTAAAAACTGACATTTCCAGTCTATCTGTAGTTTAGAATTATCTTCAATGCTAAGATAATCTTATCATCTTCAGTAACAAAAACCTAACACTCATTTTAAAGAAATTAAATATTTTCAATAATCAAAAATTAAATCAGTACCGCTACAACACATAAATGGTTGTAGGTAAAGGAAGTACTGTAACGGTTGTATAAGGAGGTGATTTGGTCAGCCAGATTTTTTCCTAATTAAGGATAACTACTTAATGAGACTGAGTCGATCCCAGAAAGGAGGCTCTGAAGGCTCACGAACCAAAAGGGCTGATTCATTGCTAAAGTGAAACAGAAAAGTTATCTGCAACAGCCGGATTTGAATCTGGGTCCTTGGAGTTAGTATTTTCAATAATAACTATTTTAAATAATTGAACATATAAGTGCAATTATATCTCTTTTCACTAGCAGCTATACTTTTCATTAAATTATCAAATCTATACAAACCATTCAAACCTTAATTTAACAGCCAATGATATTTAAATAAATTTGTTTCATTTTGAATTCATAATTATAAATCTCATGTTTTCAAATTGAACTGAAAATACTAAATAATCCCCCACTTAACACTGCCATTGTCTACCTAATGGATGAAATTGTGCCAGCACTGGGTAATGAGCTTTTAAGCCGACAAATCCTAGTGAATTAGGTTTCATCACGGTGGAAGCAACTGCAATGACTATTTTACATATCAAGAGACTCGAAATAGAAAAAATATATTCATATTTCGAATCACATATCTATTTTAATTTTAATTTTTTTCTGAAAACAACCCTGGATTTAGCTTAAAACCATTACGAACTAGTAATACTATGTAGTAGAAATCCATTTTAGGTGGGAAAAACCTAGAGTAAAGATTGCAGAACTATAACTGAAACTATAATATATATTGTGAAACTATAATAAAAACAGTATACAATCATAAGAGCCGTTTGTAGGCGAGAGTTGGGGCGTCAACATTAACTGCGGTGATTAAGTTGAGCCAGTTCGAATTCGGCCAGGGATCTAATTTTATTTCTGTGGCGATTCTATGACATGAAAAGTTGCTCCTTGGGATCTTAGTGGGGCGGGTCCGGCGGGGAAGGATTGCCTTTTTTTGTTGTTTAAATATTAGAGATTTAAAACGTAATTTATAATAGAGATTTCAAGAACTTTTATTCAATAGACTACGCACTTTCTGGAGATGGCTGTCAGAATTTTATTCATAGAAGGGCAAAAGTAAAAAAGCTCATTCATTATGAATATATTTGTTTCAGTAACAGTTTATGAGTAACGCGATTTGCATGCTAGTTTTGAAATATAAATTTTAGACGTCGCAATTTTAATTTTCTTTTGGTGTATGATATTATTTTGAGGGCAAATCAGGCATCCTGCCACTCAAAAAATATAAATACTACAATACATAGTGATTTTTTTTACACTATCAGACTTACAGGCATACAATTTGCTACTGTACTTTTTCAAGTTCAATAAATCAAAATTAAATTCAAACGTACCCAAAAATCATACTAATAGGTGGCAAAAATAATCTAAAATGAAATTCATTCTATAACGGACCCATTGTTGACTAGAACCATCTTGTTTTTTAAGCGCGTGACTGTTAACTTTTTTTTTTTTTTATCTTCGATTCTTGTCACTTTACGAACCAAGTTAATGCGTGAAAGGTACGTGTTTATTTTATTAAATTTATTTTTAAAATATATTGTTAAATAAATTATTTTTTATTAATATAATTGTAAATGTTGACTTTCAATTTTTGTATTGAATTCTGTATTCAATAACAACATATTGTGCCTCAAACGATAAATTCGATCAACATTTAATGTCGATAAACAATCCTGATTAGTTAAAAACGTTTATTGTAAAATTTTGGATTATATGATAAGTATCCTAAAATGTTCGCCCAACGCTTAAGAATCTTTGTTAGGCACTTGTAGTTCACCCAATCCTAAAAATATGTGATATGTTGTTGAATATAAATCAGGTGCACTAACCCCATTATTTCAAAAGGATACAACAAGTTATTGAACAAGGAATGAATCCTACTTTTCTTAAAATCCTTAAAATAACCTACGGCGTAAAAAAAGAAAAAAAATATTTGTAAAATAAAAAATTCTTTGAAATCAAATGCTGTCTATAATGGACCTAATGTTAAACAAAACCACCTGATTTTCTAAGAGTGTAACGGTTAACCACTTTTTTGGTCTTTTTATTTTTATTTTATTTTATTTCTATTTTATTAATATAAGATTTAATAAAGTATTGTTTTATTAATATACATATTAACGTTGATATATTTTAAGTTCAATAACGGCTCTCTCAAGAGATGTTTCTCAAACAAGAAATTCGAGGTCTAGACTTTTCCATCAATATTTGTATATAGATAAATTTTCAAGATTAGTTAAAAAAATTCATTGTAAAATCTTAATTAATTTAATTGTAGTGAATTAATATTTTTTTATATTACATATGTATACGCGCAAATATGTATCTTACAAACCACATCGACAGCTTTACCCAAGTCAATCTATCCTAACATCCTTATATTATCAACACGATGAAGTCCTTTGTTGTAAAGCCACAACACCGGCCTGTATTCTTTAATTATGTCCGACTAAGCACTAACAATATATGTGTTTATCTCATATATAATACTCCAGCGTTTTAAAGAATTTTTTAGTTTAAAATTTTCATAGGTCATACTTTGAATTCAATCGAATTCTTTAGAAAAAAAATGCAGTTGTGTAAATGATCTAAAATAAAACATTTTAATCGCATTAAACGCCTTAGATTCACTTCACTAATATTCTATTGTCAAGTACTGTAGTAATAATAAGTAAACTTTTACACACACACTCACAGGCGTATATATAAATTGACCACCATTATTTATTTATAGTCATATAATCAATTTTTATGACTAATATTAATAAATGAAATTATTGATTAATAATTCGGCATAGGCTGAGGTGGAGCTGGATGAGGGACCTCTTACTGTAATCAAATAATTTACTTGATCGTCAGGAGGATCACAACTGTGTGCTATCTCCCTCATGCTAACCTATGACATGCCTGAATAGTACAGCTCATTTGCTAATAGTAATGGATTTACATGTGTAAATAAAAATTGTAAAGATAAAAAAAAATATATATATATATGAAAAATATAAAAATAAGTTAACTTTAAACTATGTTACATCATTAATAGCGTTTAAAAAAAAAAAATTTCAAAGTTACTGAAAGTAACTAGTTTAAAAGTAAAAGAATCGACTCTCAATAGTAAGTATTTAGTATTCACTCGTCTACTTTTAAAGGTATAAAGAAAATAAAAAGAACGCGCGGACAAGAGATAAGGAGACAAGTAATAAATTTAAATTCAGTGAGCGTTAGAGTGAATTAAGTGGAATGTCCTGAAGAAGATAAGGTTTAAATTCAACAAGAAATAACTTAAACAAAGACTGTGTAAACTGAAAACGGGCTAATTAATTTGCGAATAGTGGAACATATTAAAAAAAACATTACCTCCAAGAAAAAACAGTCCTTTGTATATGCCATAAACCGCAGACGCTATTGAGATTCAAAGGACCGAAAAGACATGCGCAAATAGTGCATAAAGAAAGTGTCTTTTAGCTGAAACGAGGAAAGTTGCCCAGGGCTGACAGAGAGTTACCTGCCATGTTGAAAAAAGAGGGGACCTAACAAGAAACCGGTGTTTCACTTAAAGTTATGAAGAAGAAAAACAAGTCTGAAACAAAATGAAAAAGTATTCTCCATCCAGGAAAGGAACGTACTGTATAATATTGCGTTTTACCAGGGGCACTCAATATAATAAAACTTGTCGGGTAAAATTATTTTTAAAAAAAATTTAAATAAGCTACTTAATATTTCATTTAATGATTAATAGTCAAGCTCCAACGAATAAAAGATCCAGTAGTATTCATGGTTTATACCAGGCTGCAGCTAATGTTGAGTAAAGAAGAAGTACTTGCTTTCTTAGCAATTACCTACTTTCTTAGCAATTACCTACTCTCCAACATTTGATTGGTTCCTTCACAATTTCCCTCTGATGTCCAATGAACCTTCTAAATTATTGGTTCCTTTAAATTCCAACTTTTCCTTCCTTCGCTATTCCTACTCCGTCTGATATAATACATGTAACCCAATATAACAATTCGTTAATAATCTATCGGTATCATATAACTATCAGACATGAAGTAAATTTGGTAAGCTATTGCTTCTTTGTTCGTAAGATGCGTTTAATTTAATTATATTTCAAATTTGCTAAGTTTCATTCTGAATCAACAAAAAGAAATATTTCCCCAAATTAAAAAATCATTTCAGGAAGTTAGAATAGACGTTTATACCATAATACCATTATAATTTATTTTTAATTAATATCTGGCATATAATGTATAGGGTTATGCGGAATGTTGAAAAATATTTCTAAATATTTTCAGGTTCGCATAGTTATTATTAGTATTTACTTCCAGTTAACAATATATGAAAAGCTTAATTTCAACTAAATGTCGAACGATAATGATAGTTCTGTAATGCAATTGTTCTCCATTATATATGGTTTTTTTTTTTTTTTTTTTTTTCAGGGAGCGACGATCCTATATTACTTTTTGAAGTATTAGCTTATAATGGGAAGAGATAGTTTAACCAAGGAATATTTAAAAGCACCTGAAATTGGAAAACGGCGTGAAACCCTCCTCTCCCACCCTCCATATTAATCTTACTTATCTGAAGTACGAAACAGACACATATAGAGAGGAGATTGGTTAATGTAGGACATATGACAATCCCACAAGAGATCATAACCAAAGACAATCCTTCAAAGACTCCCAGAGAGCTATTGTTCTATATCACTTTTGAAATATTTTCTTAAAACTGGAAGCATTCGCTATTTTTACAGCTCCATATTACACATATTACAAAGAATTTGCGTGGAGAACTGCTACACTGATTGCAGCCGTACAAGATCTGGAAGGATCTAGGATAGTAGAAGACAGACAGCCATGTTGAGGCCTGAAAATCATGAATACACAGCTTAGTAACGAAATTAAATTCTAATAAATTGGAAATCTCTTTAAGTTGAAAGACAATTAATAAACTTAAAAAAGACTAACTTATAAAAATCCGAATTTTATAATTCTATTTTTCCTAAAAAGAGACTTACTTGGAATCCACACAGAAGACTGAAACGACAAAAAACTGCTCGTAGATTCCGATTGCTACAACACTTACTTGACAAACGCTCTAAACTTCCCATTCACTACAAAAAATTAGTATACACTACGATAATCAGACCAATTTGGACATATGGAATTGAGCTCTGGGGCTCTACCAAGCCATCAAATTCTTCCCGCATCCAATCGTTACAATCCAAAATCCTATGTAAAATCCTTGATGCTCCTTATCACATCCCAAATAAACTCATTCACAAATACCTTAACATCCCATGCAGATTTGACTCAAAACAGATATGCATCTTTTCATTCCAAACTCCTTTACCATCCTAACCCATTAATTCTTAATATTTCATCCTTAACAATCCCTGATAATCCTCCGAGGCGTCTGAAAAGAAGATAGCCACGGGACCTTCTAATTTAAAATAATGTTTGAAGTACCACCAATGGATGGTTCCTTCCCAAGTTTTTCAAGTGTATATGAAACATACTACATATTTACCTATTGTATTATTTTGTACAGTTGTAAATTACTTATTTAATGTAATAATTAAAAAAAAATATTTTTCCTAAATATTGTTGAATCGAGAAATATTTAAAAATCCCCTGAAATTAGAATAAGCCTCCCGCGCATTCCACAGCAGATTTTTAGTAGTTAGTACAGAACATTTTTTAAATTATATTTTTACTAAAATGTTGTATTACAATCTTTTTTTATTATAATTTATTGATTTTTACAAATTGTATTTTTTATATCAAAAAATGTATGATTAAAAGTTTAAGAAGGATAAGAAAATATTTTTCAACCATAAATAAATCGTGTATGGCCGTTGATAAGGCTTTTCCTAGTTATACGTTTTCCTGCCAAAAGGGACTAGATAAGAAGGCCCTATCTTACGGCCGAGTCGAGCCGGGCTATTCTTGTAACATTATTTCTGCTATATGGTCCGCCCACTTAGAGTTTCCAACAACTTTATTTTACTGCCCCCTTCGCCCATCCCACTAAATCATTTTCCATCAATAAATCTATTTATATTGCTTGTGAGATTTTTATCCTCCCGTCCAAATCTATCTCGTATAATATTTACTCTCATAATTCAGAACCCAATTAGGGAACAACACAAAACCTGAATGTAGCTTTTTGTGAAAGAGTTACGTTGGGCCGTTTTTAAGACTGCTATTGGGTAAATTGGTTTTGGTTCTGTTTTAATTTAGTTCAATATTTTTATTTTTTTTAAATACTATATTTTGCTAAGCGTCTTGGATATGGCATTGTAGAATTTAGGAAGAGAAATTTCCTCTTAGGAGAAATATATCAAGCTTACTAAGTTGAAGTTCCAATTCAAGCAATGGTTTAGTTAAAAACAAGTCTTGAAACCATAAATTATATGTAACCATTAAAAAAAAAAAAATGACAGCCAGGTTGCTTGGGCTTTGTGCTCTTATGCTAACGTGGCCAGATAGGACAGTTTAACTCATCATCAAGATTATCAACCTATTGTAGCTTCACTTTTGATATTTATTCTGTGGATTTAATGTAAGATATAGTTAATCCTTTCATATGAAAGCTCACAGTGTATTGAATGGTGGTTAAAAATCTGAAATTTTATAAATTTACATTTAATTTTAACCCTCTAAT
>NW_027105266.1:10559-15192 GCF_000696795.3 Halyomorpha halys
TTAGAGAGCTCAACGAATCTGAGATTATTACAATATAAGATTTTCACAGCTTTATGCCTCTGTAAAACTCTTACTGAGCAAAAACTGAAGATTATGTTGAAAAAACTCTATTTGTAGAGCTACACTCCTGTTAGTAAACAGAACTGACGGCTGCCCCTTCGCCCATCCCACTAAATCATTTTCCATCAATAAATCTATTTATATTGCTTGCGAGATTTTTATCCTCCCGTCCAAATCTATCTCGTATAATATTTACTCTCATAATTCAGAACCCAATTAGGGAACAACCCAAAACCTGAATGTAGCTTTTTGTTGAAGAGTTACGTTGGCCTGTTTTAGGACTGCTATTGGGTAAATTGGTTTTGGTTCTGTTTTAATTTAGTTCAATACTTTTATTTTTTAAAAATACTATATTTTGCTAAGCGGATATGGCATTGTAGAATTTATAAAGAGAAATTTCCTGTTAGGAGAAGTATATCAAGCTTGGTAAGTTGAAGTCCCAATTCAAGCAATGGTTTAGTTAAAAACAAGTCTTAAAACCATAAATTATATGTAACCATTAAAAATGTATAAAAAAAAAAAAATTACAGTCAGGTTGCTTGGGCTTTGTGCTTTTTTTTCAAGCTCAGAGTGTATTGAATGACGGTTAAAAATCTGAAATTTTATAAATTTACATTTAATTTTAACCCTCTAATGGAATTTAGACAGTGTTTTATGAATTAGAATCCTGAAAAAATTATTAAAAGTATTCTTATTTCTCTTATCTTAAAGCATACTCATGTTAGTTGAAAATATAGTAATGCTACTATCAGGCAATCTGAAGGAAATATCACTAAAACTATTTTTTATATATTTTTAAACATATATTTATTGTTTAAATATAAAATGTACATATGCATTATATTTTTTGGGATACTTTTCCTTGCGTTTTCCATTTTCGCATTGATGTGGCGGTTAAATAAAAGATAGCTGTCTAAAGTAACTCCTAAGTATTTAACTGTTTTGGCAAAATTGTGGTATTATTTAAATCTATGGTCGATGGAGGTATTGGCCGTCGTTTTGTGAAAAGGATGGCTTCTGTTTTATCAATATTTAAGACTAATTTCCATTTTTAAAGGTAATTAGATACCTTTTTAAACCATCTTTATACTAAAACTATTACTTTTATGAGAGAATGACCTATTCTCAAGCGGGCCAGAGCAACTTCCTCCCTGCGGCAGCTGTGGTAGAAAGTCGACCTTGGTTTTACTGATTTTGTTATTTCTTTTAATTTATTCGGAGAGCCTTTATTCCAGATGGCCTACCATCTTTCTGATATTTTTATTTTAAGAGATCTGATGGAGTAGGAACGGCAGTGCCTCGGCAAGGGAATTTGATACCTCTCTGGCAGCTTTATCTGCAAGCTCTTTGCCAACAATGCCAATGAGGCTTGGTGCCCATATGAAATTTATGGAGTTACCTAGTTGTTGAAATTTATGGACTTAAGAAAAGATTATATTCTAATGATGAGTGGATATTCGGGGTACCGGTTTCTCAAACTTTTTAGAGAGCTCAACGAATCTGAGATTATTACAATATGAGATCTTCACAGCTTTATGCCTGTAAAACTCTTACTGAGCAAAAACTGAAGATTATATTCAAAAAACTCTATTTGTAGAGCTACACTCCTGTTAGTAAACAGAACTGACGGCTGCTACAAATTCATTTTAGTCAAACCTCATTCAAAAAATTTTCTAACTATTAATTAAGTTATTTATTAATGTATATTTATTTTAATGGGCTTATACTTATACAAATTTATAGGAAGTAGATGATCTGAGTTGCAGACAAGAAAATCAAAAAGGCTGCTTCAACTATTTATTAATGACCAACGTTTGGATCCACAATGCAGATTTTCACCAGGGCAGAAATAAAAAGACATGAATAAACTATGAAAGTTAAAGATTCATCTATTATTCTTCTTGGTATTTATCTATTACATCATCACTATTTATCATTTATGTTGTTGGTAAGTCACTTTTATTTAATTTTAGCTTCTCTCTATCTTTCTATTTTAGCCCTGATGGAAAGCTGCATTGGTTTAAACAATTGTTTGTTTTTTTCTCATTACCTTAACCAGAATTATCTCATTTTAATTTACATGCGGTCAGTTATATATAAAAAAAATAAATTTATATACTTTATTCAATATAAAGGGAATAAAAGGTTTAAACAATTGAAAATTTAGAGAAAGTGTTAAGCTGTCTGTGTCGGCCTTATATTATCACATGTACATCTTTATTAAACCTATATTGTTGTATTTTAAAGTAACTTGTAAAAGAGTGGCATTGCTGCACAGTGTATACTTTTTATATTTTTTCATCTTAGTTAGCTAGTTGAATAAAATAAAAAAAGTAAATCATGTAACCTTAAAGTAAGAGTAAGCCAAAATGGCGAGGCACTGAGAGAAACAAGGTAGCTCGATTCATAAGGCCCTGGCCCGTAGAGAACAAAGAAGCTGAAATTGAAGTTCTGTCATTTAGTCCCAATCAGCAGCCATCGGGTGATGACTACTTGTTCAATCGGGCGACCTATTTTATTTCAATAGGGACAATTTGTTACCCTCCATGTTATAGAAAGTAGAATAAATTTCTTAGGATTCGTCACCAAAGTAGGCCATTCGAATTGAGGTAAAGAGTATATTTTAGCATCTAATTAAAAAAAATTAAATAATAAAAACATATTTCGTAGAACATAAATATCCAATACATAAAAATCAATATTTGTCTGTTTGTATTTTATGGGCTTCCATACTGTTCATCTCATTGTGAAAGGACTATTTCCTGAATGTTCAAGACATATCCAGTAAGGTTGAAGGATATTTCGATTTCTCTGCTAAAAAAAATAGTTATTAACAAAATTGAACATTTTTGGAACGTGGTTCAGAAATAATACATTTTCTTAATGTTTATTATATGCCAATCGATTAGTCTCTTTCTGAATAATATTCGTTTATAGCGTCGTACTAAAACTCTTAAATAACATTTTTCTAAAAAAATTTCACCTTGATTTATTTGGAGGATTTTCTTTCTACAAGTTAACATATGATCGTTCATAACTTCTCTTCATTTTATCCACTTTCTACACGAATACAACC
Organism: Halyomorpha halys; assembly: GCF_000696795.3. Taxonomy (NCBI): domain Eukaryota; kingdom Metazoa; phylum Arthropoda; class Insecta; order Hemiptera; family Pentatomidae; genus Halyomorpha; species Halyomorpha halys. The sequence goes on from NW_027105266.1 coordinate 13,696, forward strand.
GTTAGGAAGCTGAATGTCTGATCTTTTAACCGACATTAGACGGGCGAAATATAAGTTTCAATTGATAATAATAATAATACTAAAGGCCTAACGAACCCGAAGGTTCGATGCCGATACCACCAAACGCTCTTTGCATACTTCCTTCCAGTGATGCCCCTCCAAACCCAATTCCTCAAAATCAGTTTTAACGCAATCCTCCCATCTACGTTTCGTTCTACCTCTCGGACGTTTACCCGTTGGTTCTGTGTTTATTAACATTTTAGGGATCCGCTCGTTACTAAGCCCTACAACCTTACAAGTCCATTTTATACGCCGCAATGCTATAACCTGAATTATATTTACCGAGTGCAGTTCCGTCAATCCAGCTTCGTGTAGTAAATTCTCCCGTTACCTCATCCTTTTTCGGTCCGAATATTTTACGTAATACTTTATTTTCAAAACCTTAAGGTGCTGTTCTTTCCTTAGTGTAAGAGGTCACGTTTTGCATTAATATAGAACAGCGGGAAGGATAGTAGTTTTGTAAATTCTAATTTTTAAGCTTTTGAACAAAAGGCGCGAGCTAAGCAATTTTGAAGTTGACAAATAACTAGCATTTCCCGCCTTCAACCTAGCTTTTATTTCCTCATCAATATGGGTTTTTTTCCAGTTACCGTAGAACCTACATACATAAACCAATCTCCCTGTTCAAACGCATTTCCTCCTATTTCTATATCACCGAAATTGCTCCCATTTCTACTGCTAACCATATATTTTGTTTTATCTGTGTTTATTTCGAGACCTAGTTCCTTTGTTGGTCTTTATTCCTAGCTTAACGAGCTTAACTAGACGTGTTTCTTGTTCTTTTTAAACGACTTTGTTATTGCACCGCTTCTTGTTACATATTAAAGTTGTTAGATGCTGTTGTTGTCGCTTAATTCAGCGTTGTGTAAATTTCAAAATTCTTCCGTTAATTCATCCTTTTTCGTTTTTTTCGAAAACCTTAAGACGCTGTCCATCCCTTAGTGTAAGAGGCCACGTCTCATATCCATAAAGAACAGTGGGAAGGATAATAGTTTTGTAAATTCTCATTTTTATGTTTTTCGATAGAAGGCGCGACCTAAGCAGTTTTGAAATTGAAAAAGAACAAGCAATCCCGCCTTCAACTTAGCTTTTATTTCCTCATCAATTCCTTTTTAGTTACCGTAGAACCTAAGTTTCAATTAATAAATTAAATAATTTTCTAACGTCTTATTTTATGTATCTGGTTCTAATCTGTTTAATCACATCATGTTAATTGAGCCATAAACTACTCCCAAATTTTGTGTTATTTACCACTATAAACTAAATATATATAATAAGCAATTAATAAAATCATTATTCCAATGTGTAAATAGCTGAATATAAAAATTTATATCAAACTTTGAATTGTATTTTATTAATTTATCTAAATCCCTAAATATAGCTATTGGTAAGGATTGCCGGTCTGCGAGTTATAATTAAAAAACGATGGAAATGTTC
>NW_027105266.1:15562-19789 GCF_000696795.3 Halyomorpha halys
TTAACTGTTTTCTATGGGTGTCTACACAGAACACTTCAAAATAAAGATGATCCCAAGTTCCATGAGTTTTTTTCCTTACCTGGTAGGATTAAATTTATCATTTTTATGGCATATTTTTTTTTAAATAAGAATAAAATAAATAAATGAACAAAAAAAAATCTCTTAAAATTACGATGGCATATTTTTAAACCTAAATTATGAATTAGCTTCGTATAATTCACAACTTTTTGAATAGTTACCCTTATGATCTTAATTTATTTTTTAAGACCATAAGGGTTACTTTATTGTAGCAGCCCGGTTCGTGAATTTCGTGGTCGATAAGGCCTTTCATAAATGACTATATTTGTTAGGTCTTTGTTGTACGAGTTGTTGGTTTAGCGTTTCTATTTGTCCTTTCTACCATCCATGGGGTTTACTATCGCACTTTCCAATGTTTGAGTTAAAAGAAAAATACGTCAGTAGTGTCTGTAAAAAAAAAAAATCTTATTGTTTTTGAATAGTCTGAAGTATTATCATAATTATTTGCTCTCTTAAATATTATAATTATAATGGAAATCATTAAATCTTAATTTCTGAATATTAAAAGCTTAATTTAAACTTAACATGTGCCAGAAAACACTGCAATTATGTTATTCTTAAAAAAAAAACTGGTAAATGGGTCCATTTTCAACTGGCAATAATCAATATGGTTATAATCGTAGCCCTCATTACTCATGGTTTCATCCATGGTGGTTGTTTTTTTTTTTTTAATTTCTCTTACCATAGAATTTACGGTATAAGGAATCATTGCGATCGTGATAAACTTCAACTTCGAGTTTCGACTTATATTCACGTTTTGAGCTTTGAGTTTAAAGACCTAAGTCTCGCAAAAATGGTTTTCGTGTATTATATCATCGAATGTACCCTTTACTTTTTTCCCCAAAAGAGCTTTAACATTGTTGGTTAAACTCGTCACATTATTGTGCAATCAATTGGTTTTTAATGTTAAATATTTCTAAAAAAAAGATTAAAGGGGTCGCAGCGCTTCAGCTTAAAAAGAAATAGCGTGGTGAATAAATCTATGAAAGTAGGCTTATAACATTTTCTTGTTGTACTTTTTAATAGATCATTCATTTGGCCGTAAAATGCGTTTTGGTTTCCCCCTTGAAGGATAATTTAGTAATAATAACAAAGGCTTAGTAAATCCAGAGGTTCGATACCGATATAATCAATCGCTGACTACATACCTATGTCCAATGATGCCCGTCCAAACCTAAATCTTTAAAATCAGTCTTGATGATATCCTCCTACATACGCTTTAGCTTCATACCCATACCACTCTGACGCTCACCCGTCTTTTCAGTTTTTAGTTTTAGGAATCAGTTCGATACTAAGCCATAGAACCTTTATTATTTACTTTATTTTTAAATAACTTAAGGTTCTGTTCCAACTACTTCAATGATAATTTGTTTCCCATATTACATAAATGTTCCGTTTTGGAGGAAAACTACACATATCATTTGATATTATTTTATACTATTATATTGTTACAGAAATTTAGGTTACAAAGTAAAGATATGCATGAAAATCAAAATCAAAACTAATCAATAAACAAAAATCTAAATAAACCAGCAGAGCAGTCTTTAAATATAATGATCGATAACTAACACATTGGTTTCATTCATCTTCCTGAATGAAAATATAAACTTGATTTTTTTTTTGATACGTGGAAATACTATCCAATTGAAACAAAGTTACTGTTATTATTGTGTGAAACATACTCTTCAAAAATAAAACAGAAAAAATTCAGCCCCACCTGACAAAGCAATGCACAACGTACGCGAAAACAGTTCGGAGTTTATTTAGGGTACGAGGAAATGTATTTTTATCAAGAGCTTCAACTGAGCAACAAAGGGTTAAAAATAGCATGTTTATGTGCCCCCCTCGGCCAATAAAAATATTTTTGTTTTGCCCTTGATTGTCTTTCTCTTTTGTACTTTTTTGTAAGCCATTTTTCAATCAACGATCCACAGTGGAGAAAGATTATATGATCATCTTTTGTTTTAGTAATACGAAAAATAAATTTAGAATGAGATTTCACAAAGTTAGTAAGCTTGTTTAGTCATCTTTTTGGAGTATATATTCGTGTTAATAATAATAAAAGAAAGTTATATTGTTATTGAAAAAAAAAATCTCAAACCTCATATCAGCAAAATAAAATCATATTATTTTGACATTCGCGCCACTTATTGACATTACTTTTTTAACAAAGAAAACTATTTCTAGAAATTGACATCCGTCTTGTAATTTATTTTGCGAAGAGGATTGAAGCAATAATACAAACTAGAACTTTCAATTTCAGAGGACTATGGGTTTAAACCTTTCAGTGCCGGGCGAAAAAGAGGTGCTCATGCAAAAATTACCGGTCTAATTTAACGATTTTACTAGGATTTGGAAAAAAGCTCATAAAAACCAAACATAAAACAATATTTACATAATTCAAAAATAAGTGTATAAGTACGAAATAGAGAATAAAGTAATGACCCTATTTTTTTTTATATTCATTGAAAATTACATAAAGAAAGTAAAGTCATCTTTTCATCATAACTTTATATAGACAATATGTAAAAATGTATATGATTTCCAATGTATTTTGTAACAAAATAAATAATATGACACAACAGAAATAAAGAATAATCCTAAGGTGCATAGTAAGCCCCGGACGGATTATCTCATCCGAAACAACGTTTTTATAAATTGTTGTTGAAAAACTATTTTGAGAAACAGTTTTCCCGCAATGCGAACAGTAAAGAACTACAAAGTACGGGGATATATCGGCACCAGTATATATCGCCTGTGCGGCAAAAGCCAATATATCGGCGCTAGCACTTATCGCCAGTGCGGCAAAGGCCGATATATTGGCGCTAGAACTTATCACCAGTGCGACAAAGGCCGATATATCGGTGCTAGCACTTATCGCCAGTGCGGCAGAGGCCGATATACTGGTGCTAGCACTTATCGCCAGTGCGACAAAGGCCGATATATCGGCGCTAGCACTTATCGCCAGTGCGACAAAGGCCGATATATCGGCACTAGCACTTATCGCCTGTGCGGCAAAGGCCGATATATCGGCGCTAGCACGATTAATCGGCCTTCGACACTAAAAGGGTAAAATTTTATCTTTACTAATTTTCTTACATTATCTCTAAATATATAGAAGATTTACTAAAAAATAGGTATTTCGTTTTCAACCTCTCTGATGCCGCTCTCACCATTATTTTTTCGTTGGGCTAATTTTCAGAACATATGCAATAAGTGGACATCTGCATGTTTATAAATATTAATATTGACATTGTCATACTGTGAGCTATAGTCTTTTAAATATCTTATAAATAGCTCAGATGTACTTTTTCCAAGTTTAGTACAAGATAATATTGGAGATTTTTTTAAGTGACTATGGCCACATCAGGATTATTTCAGAAACTGCTTAAGCAAAGTAAAAAAGAAAAAAAAAATGGAAAAAACAATTTCGCACGGAAATCATTATCGTTTAAGCTAAATAATGAAGCGCCCAAGGGGGTTATTGAAGGAAACAATGGTTATTCGTTATTGTTCAATCTCTTTCGGAGAATACGCTGGTAAAGGGCTTTTCAATGTTCTTTACTGAATAAATCAGAAGTGAGGCTGGTATTGATTCCCAGTAACGGTTATTAATTATTGAAGATGTTCCTCTATCATTTTACGAACACCACCGCGGTCATTCTAATTTGAAACCGTATCTCTATAGTTTTCAATTCCGCTTAACCATATTTCACTTGATTTGAATCATTTCCTCTATCTCATGATTTAACAAATAACTCGTAATTCTAAAGGTTTCTCCGCCTAAGTCGGAAAGGGACGTCAACTAGATTAGCTCGGACGGAGGGTGTCAGACCTAAGGCCAGAGGCGAAGACCCGGAAGAGAATCTGGAAGGGCGTTGCATGAGAGTAATCCATCAGGGCAGTAAGGACTCGAGATTAGAGGAAGACGCGGCCACTCAGAGAGGCCTATCTATCAAACCACTGCACGTCATCTCCCGACTCCTTCCCCTATTCACTTAACCTCAGCCTGATAACGGATATACAACCTGTCGCATTTATATGATATTTCTCTTGTCAACTAAGAGGTTAGTGAAATGTTTAAGGGCTGTATTAAAATCCTTATATGCATTCTAACGAAAATTAGTTTTCGAAACATTACAACCATAC
>NW_027105266.1:20235-20877 GCF_000696795.3 Halyomorpha halys
GGCTTTAGCGCACTTACTCAGCCTCCACTGGCTCATTACCAGTGGCGCGTTGAGAGGGCTCCGTTGGGATCTCCAAGGTACTTGTTCTTCACCACATGCGTGAGGGATAGAGGTTCGGGGATCCTCAGGTCAAGTTTGTAAATATTGTACATAAACTTAAATTATTTTATTTTTATTATTGTTATAATAGTTCAAAATTATACTTTATCCTAGTTTGATTAGTTGATAGTTCATTTTATTTGTTATTTCTTCAGGTTTATAGTTCAATTATCTTGATTTTACTTATTTTTTGTATTTATTTACATACATTATTCTGCGAAGAAGATTGATACAAACTAGAACGATTTTCAATTTCAGAGGACTATGGGTTTAAACCTTTTAGTGCCGGGCGAAAAAGAGGTGCTCATGCGAAGATTACCGGTCTAATTTAACGATTTTACTAGGATTTGGAAAAAAATCTCATAAAAACCAAACATAAAACAATATTTACATAATTCAAGTGTACAGTGTATTAAGGACGAAATAAAGAACAAAACAATTATGCTAATTTTTTTATATTCATTGAAAATTACATAAAGAAAGTAAAGTCATCTTTTCATCATAACTTTATATAGACAATATGTAAAAATGTATATGATTTCC
>NW_027105266.1:21588-22526 GCF_000696795.3 Halyomorpha halys
TACGTTTCAGAATAATTATTTTTATATTATTCACTGTGGGTACTCTTTCATGTATATACTTTTCCAATGAACTGTTCACTTCACAAATCTTTTTAATTGAATTTCAATAGTTATCAGAAAAGTACTACTAATAATATTTTTCCATGCATAATTGTAATATTTTTATTTTTTTTAAATATGACAAACAAAAAATATAACAATTCAGTAAAATTTGCATCCTGCTCTTAACCATTGTTAAATTGTAATAAAGTGAATATTAAAAATACTAGGCAGGGTATTATGGAGTAATCCAGTCAATAAAAACAGTTCATGTATAGGTTAATTGAAATTTTAAAAAAAAATTAATAACTATAAAAACGAAAATATCAGACTGACACAAACATACTAAAACAATGCACATGTGTCTTCGCAGTCAGATATACAATATAGTTTTGTATTAGCTTTTTTCCGTCATTCTGCATTACGTTGGATATCTTTCTATGTTAAATATTATTATTTCATGATTTCTCAATACTTTCCCTTACTATATATTCCATCTATAGGTGAGTGAAAGTAAAATGGTACTTTTATTTATTTATTTTTTTTTCGGACCCACGAGTTATCAGAAACCGAGTAAAAATATTTTTTTGTAATGTTATTAATCTACATCTTTTGAATTTCAAAAATTTTCCTCTACAGACAATAATAAAATATGCTAAAGTGTTATGTACATTTTTCTGAGTATTTTAGAACAAATATGTGCGTTACATCATCACTGAAGTCATATTGGGTTTTCATGTAAAAAACAAAAAAAAAAGTTTTTAAATCTCTAAAAATTATTTTTAAATAGCAGTGTGATTAAAAACTAACTTTCTGCAAATTTTACGGTCACATTTTTAATTTATTTCAACAAAAATATTCATAAATTTTTAAGTAGAGGTTAAAGACGGGCGTTCCAA
>NW_027105266.1:23426-24902 GCF_000696795.3 Halyomorpha halys
CATATTATTTATTTTTATTTGTTTAAAAAAAATTCTAATCTGTGTATATCCTCTGTCTATACCCGTGTACTCAAAACACAACATGACGTTTATGCGTAATTATAATAATGTGGATCACAATAACCAATGAAGGTTGTATAAAGTATAGTTTTCATTAAAGTAATCAAAAATTGGGGTGAAATAACTGACTTTTTTCTCCACTTGGACTCTCGTACTATAACATAATAAATAATTATCTAGCTCAGCCGGATTCGAAACCGGGTCCTTGGAATAAGTAGTACAGCGGCTTACCTGTAAGCTCCCCTTACCCCATTTATGTATAAAATATCATTAATATTATATTGTAATATTAATACTACACAAAATTACCCAATTTATGATGTGTTAATCACATGTATTATAACAATACTCTGTGGAATTTCTATATTAGAAATCTTATTATTATAATCTTAATTTTTATAAGTACAAATACCTTAGGCGTTGATGACTAAAATAGCAGGGACAAAAAAGCCAATCCTAAATTTATTTGAGTAGTATCCATGATCATTTAGTGTTGTTCATTAGATAATATTATAAAATTTATTGGCACCATCCGACAAAAACTTCAAATTATTCTAAAGTTCCTATTTCCAACTGTCGATCGTAAGGTTTTTTGGTTGTTGACGGAAGACAAAGTATAAATTTGAATACAGGGGCGTGGGATAAAAAGATTTACGCTTGGTATATTCGCCCCCTGACAAATATATGCATATAGGTTTTTGTAAGGGTTTGTTTGCGGTGTTTGGATTGCCTATGTCCGTTCCTCTTTCTATATTTCCGCTAGTAACACAACTTCTGAAAGTTTATAACAATGAATAAAAGCTTTTAAAACATGTTCATTTTTTTTTTTAGCGAATTTGATATTATTTGCTGTTAGCTTCATATAATTTACTGTTACTTTTTGATAATCAGATAGTTTCTAACGATTATTAAATTATTTGCTTTCCAGTAAAAACCAATTGACATTCTTCCCATATGAGTGTGTAATTTAAAAATAAAATAAAACCTTCCGTCATCACTCTATGATCATTGGTGATATATTGATACTGATGTGATACGGATCATTTGTAACAACAAACAAGATCATTTTTGTTTATTAACTTCAATCGTAGTTTTCACTTAATCAAAAAATAGTGGAATGCAATTAAGTACATGGCAACATATATTAGTCCAAAATCAAAATTTTTTAATGGCTGCCTGGCCCCCGATACCTCTCAACATCCTCGCGCCCGTCAGGGCTGGCCCGGGGTCGGAGATGGAAGAGGAGATTGAATGTGTCGAGGGGGCCCCTGGACCGCCGAGGCGGAACCGGGGCCGGCAGCGTATAAAATTTTTTATACGGCAGTTAATCTTTTGAAACGTTTATTGATATTTTAAGCTATATTTGTTATTCTATGATTGTATAAGCTATTGGGTATAAACACCATTATATAGTGG
>NW_027105266.1:25747-26040 GCF_000696795.3 Halyomorpha halys
AAAAAAAAAAATTAAAATATTAAGTCAATGCAATATAGTGTTTAGCTTCATATTAACATGGGTCGAAATTGGAGAAATGGTAATACGTCTGGACAATCGATATGCATTCAATATTGAAAACAAATATTATTGTTAATGGACAATATAGCGTACTAATTTACATATATTATCACATTAAATAAATCAATGCATTAATAAATTAGAGCATTTCATACAATATAGATTTATAGGTGAACTGGTTAAATTGAATACAAGATAAGCTAGTAATTGCAATCCCTAATTGTCAATACAAA
>NW_027105266.1:26505-34351 GCF_000696795.3 Halyomorpha halys
TAATAAAGAAATATATAAATAATGGAAAATACTATCATTATTTTCATGAATAAAAATATGTATCTATATAAAAAACTAAAACTGATAAAACTATAAAAAAAAATTGCATTACTGCCCAACTCCATTGGGCTACACAGTTTACTTATCCTTATCTAATGGAACAATTTTTTTTTTAATCTTATAATACATTGGCATAATAAGTAAACAAGTAAGAATATATAATAATAGAATATGATTTTTTTTTTTATGTTTCAACGTTTTAAGTCTTTTATCTTTTTTTTTTCTTTTTAATAATTTTAAGATATTTATTCTCATAAATAAATTGAATTAAATATTATAAGGATTAAAGACTATGGAGATAGAATTACAGGTACGAATATATTTTAACAACAAATTTTTTTTTTATTTAAAATAATTAATTATTCCTTTTAGTTTTCCAAGAACTTTTCTTCCATTATTATTATACTGTAGGGGTATGATCAATTTGGGTCATTTACTTGTCTAGAGGTCCTATCAGAATTTCAAGCTTCGAACAAAGCCCGTTTGGCCTTTGCTCGACTCGAATTCGACGAATTCTTCAGATTCAGTTATTGCATGCTTTAAGTATTGTAATGAGTAAAAGTTAAAGGCTTCACATTACCATTAAATATGCTCTGCCTTTTCTTCGAGGGCCTATTGTAACCGAACGAGTTAAAGCACCAATTTTGACTGGTTCGTGACTGGCAGTGACGCTGGCTCGAATCCGGTCTGGGGGTCAACTTCTATTTCTGTGGCGGTCCCATGAAATAAAACATTCACCTATCGCCGTAGTTAAAATAGGGTGGTGATCTGTAGATAACCCCTTCCTCTCCTTGTGTCAGAAATTTTGGTCATTTCTGACATACGGAAGGGGTTCATTACAAAAAAAAACAAACGTTTCCACCTTCTTCTAAGCACTGATGGTATATGGAATCTTCTGCTACCTTCTTTCTTCTTGGTATGATATTTTAACGGACAATGGCCCTTGAATAAACCTGTAATTGTTATCATCCCATTCCTTGCATCATTGCAGCTTTAGGTTAAAATTCTCCCTTTCCTTTTATACGTTTATAAAGAGTTTTGATTGTTTCATCATGTTCTCTGCTTCTCTGTTTCCCAGGAATCAATCCCCTTCCTGAATACACTAATAGGTATACTGCAGTATGATTCAGGGTCTAAAATGCCGAAATCTTTTCTCGCTAGCAAATCGGTTACCTCGTTTTCCTTCTTTCCCTTGTATTCCGCAGTCCACATTAGAATAATCTTGTTGCCCCAAGTTATAGGATATCGAGGTAATTCCTTATGGGCGATTTTTTTTTTATCTAATAGGTCTGTATTATATTTATAATTATTTTATAATATTTCTTATTATACTTTATTTTTACAAATTTTATAATTATTTTATTTCTGTATTATAATTCTCTTATGTTATAGGTCTGTATTATAAGGCCTTTAGTGCTGCTTAAATATCTGATTTAATTAAAATATATTTACTTATAGAGTTCTAGTTTAGATTTTCACTTCTCTTGCTAGAAGTATGAATATTACAATTATTTTTAGTTACACTTTCTTCTTTTTTTAATTTTCATACCTATAATAATCACACATAATTTAAAATTTAAAATTTGACTAGTGGAGAATCCTACTCTAAAGACAGTTTTAATCCCTTAATCCCTACCCTCTCCTTCCTCTCTCTCAGTATAATAATTATATTTTTAACATTTAATTATGCTCTATCCATTTTTTATGTGGTTGTTAAAATTATTAAAGCTGAAATTATAAATTTTCTATTAATATAACTCAAATATAGACATGGACAAATTGCTATTTAGTGCCCGCTATAACGATTCTAGAAATCAATAGACGTAACCTTTAGATTTATTAATGTTGACTCTCAATGTTTTTGAGTTATTTTTAAAATGATTAATGCTTTAATCATAAATTTTGGAATTATATGGCATAGAAATAGTTGATATTCATGTATATTTCGACATAAATATAACTCAGGGACTATACAGTATTCATAATACCTAATAATATATTTTTTTTTAGATATAACTTAGGCATGGGCTGAGAAGACGGACAACACGCTGACCAGTTTTATTATATAAATTATTCGTCCGCAATAAATACATTATTTCTCTATATATATTTTTTGTATGTTTCTTTTGTCTATAAAATATTTTTTTATATTGCTATTTATTTTGTTTATGTTTCATAAAATATTGTAAACAAATTAGTATACTGGTTGTATTTTTTTTTTGTTTTTTTTTAGAATTAAAAAGCAGTGTTTCTTTTCTGATCCATCTATAAATTGTCTGAATAACCCCTGCTAAGCCGGTTGAGTAATTTACATTTGCTAATTCAGGTGGTTGGAGATGACCATAATTCCTCTTAATACCATGCCCTGAGGGTTTTGGGATTTTCCTAACCTTAGGTCAAGAATTAGGGCCTGATTCAAAAGGTTTTCTCTTTATTCTACCAAATGCTTACAGAGGTATAAACTAAATCTCTGAAAATACATATAGTAGAAAGCTGATTCACCATATTTTATTTCGAATCAAGTAAATTTGTTTAATAAAAGAAATCATTTTAAAAGTATTTAAAATAAAAATTTTATCAATCCAAAGCAATCCTAATAGATAATACAGTCGGATCTGATATGTAGTATAAACATCATACAAAAGGAACAAATCACTTTTTTTTTAACCAAACATATACCATATTTGAATAATCACACTATTGTTTAGCTGAGGTAAATGTATTTTAAGTTTTTGGAGAATAATGATTTTTTCAAAAGCTGTCTAGCGTTTCCCTTATTAAATAATTCAATTATTTATTACCTATACTTTTCAATGAGCACTTTAACAATAATAAAAAAAAAAATCTACAGAACTATTATTTTTTAGGATTTTTTGTCAATGTAATAATGTTTTTTAACTTCTCCTGTTCTATCATTTTAACTAGAATATGATGAATATCAAGACTTGAATATCAAGTTTATGGAAAAAAATGTTTTTTTCCAAAATATTGAATTGATTGTCTACTACATTATGATTGTTATTTAAATTTTTAGATGGGACGTGATGGCAGTATGGGTTGGAGCAAAGGTCCCAGAGCGCCCAGTTAGGAAGGTTTTGTGTTCGAGTCCTACCTGGTGCAGTTAATATTTATTTCTCAGCAATTCCGTGAAATGAAGCTTGATTAGTCCCACTACGCCCACTTGCCAGACTAGTTCTCACTACCAGATAACAATAACTATAACAGATAATAGATAACAGTTAACTGGCGCGACAGACAGTGGAGGTCCAAGGCCTCGCGCGATATACTTAGGAAATACATCACGTGTTTCGTGACGTGGTTTTAGGGTGGACATAGGGTTGGTTTGTCATACCCACATTTTTTTTTTGAGTGCCATCCATTGGCTATCGGGCCTCACAAATGCCCGGGGGGAGGCTGTGAGCGAATTTTGTATAATTATATGCTTGAAAAAATCCCGGATAGAGCTGGGAACTTGAACTCGCAACTTTTGGATTGACAGACAGGCGCGTTACCACGCTGCTACCGTCACCTCCGATTCCGGTCAGAATGTAGGAATTCAAGAAAATAATCATGTTTTGTTGAGACTGTATGGATATTTTTATTATAATTAATAAACAAACCAGTCTCAAACAAGATATTAAATTATATACAAAAATTATAAATATTTTCACCACTAGTGGGATTAATTTAGCATGAAGTTGATGAAAATGAAAATTTCTATTGTTGTTAACATGAAAATGTTTTTTTCTTAATCTATGGTACAATTCCTAATTTGAAAAATAAAATAATCTTTTTAAATTTTGGAAGTCTTAAAAACCATTTCTGAAATGGTTCACCGAAAATCTGAAATCACCGTTTTCACTATCTAGATGATGCAGAATAGATTGATTATTAATTGATGTGTTTAATTAATTATTAGTTGATGAAAATGAATAGTTATTAAATACAACACTTTATTAAAGAAAAACGTTTCTTATTTATATTTTAATAGTTGGCAGTTCATAAATATCATTGTTGAAGTCACCGCTAATCCACGGTCCTTTCGAATGCAGCTCCTAAAAAAAAAAAAAAAAAAAATGTGCACACAAATAATAATCGCAGACAAGGCTGGTAATTATTTATAATGGTGACAAATTAAATAACAACAACTTATTTAAAAAAACGTAGATCGTTGGCCTGTTGCTAAGCGACACCTGCCAAACAACCCTTAACTGTTTCTCTTACTCTTTAATATTATAATACAAGATATAAAATATATATATGTTTCATATAAAATAAACTAAGCATATTAAAATAAATGAAATTAGATTAAACCTAATACTTTCTACTAATTACTGATTACACTTGGCGTTGACAATCGTTATTTAAGTAACGTATCGGCTGTCTCTCTGTTTAGGTGTATGGACCAAAAACGGTCAATGTTATAGCTCAATAACTTACTTTTTATTGCTATTATTACATTTATGGACCCCTAGGGCACTGTACGATCCTTCATTGGTCGGAGCCCTTGGGGGAGTTCACTAACTCATAACTAACATACTCCGCAGCTCCTAGCTGTTCTGGTCCAAGACAAGTTCCATGCGGTCAAGTGATACAGTAGCTAAGTTGGACTGATTAGGTTTCCTCCACTAATCGAGTTCATCAGCAAGTATGAGAGCTAGTCAATTCCTGAAAGCACTTTCTAAAATTATATGAAATTTAATAGTCTAAAAACCTGTAAAAACAAAATCCTGTTTTTTTAACCACAAATTTTTATTACTTTAAAGAAAATTATAAATAGTTAACAGTTACAATTAATGAATCTGCCGAGAGCATGTCCACTGCCTCAAATAATTGATTCTAATTTCACTATACTTGTAACAGGTTCCCTAGAAGTGAGTGGTACTTTCCTTTTCTTCGGAAATACATACGGGGCAGTTATCGGTACTATCATGCTTCCCTGTTTTTTTACGCTTAAATCGATTCCGCTCTGCACTGGAAAATAGATCAAAATTATCAGTTCAATATGGCGTTTCTGTTTTTACCACACATAAGCCTGCATTTAAAGAAAAAATTAGATCGGAGACATTTTTCACGAATACTTAAGTTTCCCCGATTACTTTGCGCTATGACTGACCGCGGCCGATCTTCCGCGCAGATCTGCAACATTTGAAGTTTGTTTGTTTGTTTAGTGGCGCCAAACTTTATTGGTCATCAACGCCATTTATATTTTATTTAATTTTGCTAATATTCGTTAAATTTTATTTATTTTTTGATTTGATTATTTTATTTATTTTTTCTTCCGATCAAGTTATATTTTTGTCAGTAAATTTTGTGATTTCAAAAACCGAAACACCAATTCTATTGCCTTATCATCGTCTCCAATGGTTTTTGAGATATCTTGGCTTAGTCCCAAGCTATTGAGGTGTGGTGTAAAATATGGGCATCGTTGGAAAACACTTATTGTTAAATTGTTATTGCAATACTGGCAGTTTGGAGGCGTTTCTTTTGATATAAGAAAGGAGTGGGTGAGCCTCGTGTGACCTATTCCTCAGCCTAGTCAGTACAACTTCTTCTCTACGGCATTTGCGACTGGAAATACCCCAGAGCTTGACATCCTTTTTAATAATTTTTAATTCGCTCATTGGGCTTTCGTTCCACATAGATTGCCATTTATCTTTGACTTCCTTTACAAGAGGCCTGCATATCTCTGACGGAGCAACATTTGAAGTATCGAGATTAACTCCATAACATTTCTCGAATTTTTCATACTGAGCTCCATATCCTTAAAGCTACTTACATCATAGAAAGTCATTTGAAGTAGAATAAATTTGCTAAAATACGAGCCCTAAGACTGTTTGATTTCAATATTTTCTGAGATATACTTTTTGAAAAAGCCACAAAATCAGTAGTTAGAGAACCTATTTTGGGATAACTATTCCTCTAAAACCATTAGACGTAAAGACGTCTCTTAGCACTGTTTATTAAATGTTAATTGTTTATTAGCACTCATGTTTATTATCAGTATCTTATCAATTATATTAAAAAAATATCCATATAGTTTTATTATATTAATGCTTTTGCAGCTTCAACGTTTCGATCTTTCTGGCTACATTCGTTTCATACATTATTTTGTCCATTCTTTCCTTCTGCATTCTTGTTACATGGCCTAACCACTGTAGTCTACCTTCTTCTACAATATGTTCAGGTGGTTTCACTCTCAGACTACTTATTGTAGTATTCCTGATTTTATCACTTCTTGTTTTCTTCTCTATCTCACTCAGGTACCTAATTTATATTTCTGGGATTCGGCTTCTATGCCTTGAGGTATTAATCCAAGACCCGCTCACGTAGGGGGATAAACATTGTCTTATATAATACTTTTTTACTTTCTTTGTTACTTTTTTCTTTCCCAAGAATAATTTCCTTGGTTGTGTCTGGTGCCTCGATTGAATGGAAACATTTTCCGTCCAATTTCGTTTTTCTCGTGCTTTTCCAGCCCCCCAACCGTTCTCGTTAAAGAGGGCCCCCAGATACTTGAAATCTCCCAAGTGCTCCAGTCGTCCTTCAGTCGTATTATTCGGTCTCCTCTTTTTTCCAATTCTCGGTAGTTAAGTTTTGCTTGCTTTAATTTCCATATTTAACGGCGGCAGTTCTTCTTATAGTATTCTGAGGTTGAATTGGGGATTTCTTCCGCCGAATGTCATCCAGGAGTGTGAGATAGACTGGACTTAATTCTCTGTGACCCAACCAATAAGGCCTCAATTTCGCCTTTTCCTTCTTCAGTGCCAAGTATCACTACAGACAATAGTGAACTAGGTCTGCAATCATATCTCATTCCCTGAGTGCTCTCAAAACTTTTTACATCTCTGTAAATGAAAATTAAAATGTTATAAAAGAGAGAAAGATTTTATGTAAATAATATTCAACAACAAAAGTTATTAAAGTCTTACATGAAGTAATTTATGGAAATTAATCAAGATGAAATAAAAGTCAAACTTAGCTATTAATATATATCCAAGTAAAGACATAAGCAGATTTTAAAAACTTCTTCTTAAGAATCAGTTAACAAGGTAAGACTTAGGAGCAAAGTTAACAAAGTTAGTCTTTAGTATCTGAACGGTCTCTTATCAAAGGAGATGAAATTCATCTTTTTTTTATTTGAAGAATTAATACTATAAATAAAATTTATTTGTGAATATTTTACTCAAATTGAAACATAACCTTCTTTGTATTGTTAGTTACCTACTTACCTATTCTAAGCTATTTAGCTAATTTATATTTATCGTACACATTCAACCAAGAGTTTCTTATAATATTCTTTCTAACGTAACAACGACTATTTTTGATAGTATGAAAGTGAATTAAAATGTGATGTGGATTCTCAGATTGTGTAGACTTGATAAAACTCAAATTAAAAGCTTCAAAACGTTGTTCAAGTTGAATTAAATTTTTTTTGTTTTCATTTCCAGAACCCCTATAATCCGAAATAAGAGAAAATTAATAAATATATACATATAAGTATAAAGATCTAATATTTTTCCTGTTATTGTAGCAGGGCAACATTTTAAGGAGACTTTGTAGTAATGAGAAGGGCTGAATTTGAGTTCATGGTCTTGAGTCAAAAGTGTTAGGGCTTGTGATGGCACTATAACTAAAACTAAAAACTAGGATTAAAAAATGTATCTGTTGCAGTGGTTGTGATTGGTCACTGATGGCACTGTTGCCATCTGTTCGGAGCTGTAGAGGGTCTTAATGTCTGGAACAGTGGGTTGATGTTCTTCAGCGAGTCGAAGAACTTGATGTA
>NW_027105266.1:34401-38549 GCF_000696795.3 Halyomorpha halys
AATCACGAAGTTATTATAGACAATGAAAATTGGTTAGCTTGCTTTTTGGATAAACAAAACAAATTAACAATCTTAAAATGATACATAAAATAAAACATATTAAAAACCCTTTATACATCAAAATATACTATTTACACAAAAAGAGCATATTACAATACATACAAATATAAGATTTCTGTAACAATTGTAATATCATAAAAGATTGACCAAAACAATGTGGCCACACCTAATTATCACTTATCCAAAAACTGAAAATAAATAATTTTAGATACAGAAAAAAACAAACTAAATACTCAAAACAAAAAGGTAGTTACAATATGTACAGTGAATGATAGTGTTTAATATTTACATTTCCTGTACTATTATAATACTGGATTAGTTCGAAGAAGCAAAAGGTTGTTAAACAGAAGGGTTTTGAATGAGGGGAGCGTTGGTACATGTTGTATGTTAGAGGGAATACAGTTTCTGTGACAGGCAGCTCGGGAAAAAAGGATTTGTTTAACGCATCAGTTTGGTGAGGTGGAGGGTAGATGTCAGATAAACAGGACCTGGTAGTACGGGATTGGACTAAGAATTTGAATTGCAGGTTTTCTAGGATGTTGGGAGGGGGGACTGCATACTAATTACTAGGAATAGAAAGGATGATAGGAAATAACGGCATTGAAAGAATAGATAGAGCCACTTCAGCTCAGCTTAATGCTGGGTTATGTGCGTATCTCTGGTGTTCCCAAAAATAAATCTTACATCTTGTAAACATATACATATATATATATATATATTGTAATAATTTATAAAATACTTTTAAAAATGAATCAAGTAGAATTATGTATGTCTAGCGAGTTTGAATTATAGGACCCTTGTCTTTTCCATACTCTAAAGGCATATATTTCATTCAGACAATTTAGAAATAGTTTTGATTTATTATACCTCCAAAAAATATATCTTGAGAATGCCGGGTCTCATATCTCATATTTTATTTGTGAAAGGATTTCGTTTGAAAATTACATATATGCTTTTCGTATTGTTTTCATTCATTTATCTTAAGGTATACTCTCAATATCATCTCTGTATTGTTCTAAAATTATACCTTGAATCTTGAAGAATCTTGAATGCTCCTATCTTTATCACAAATAAAGGAGCATTCAAGATTCTACGACAGATTTTGGATCCTAAGGATTGGATATGAGAAAGATTCAATGATTTAGTGGATCCACAAACCTCAACTACTTGATCAAATTATTTATAAATAGAAAACTTGCAATATTTTTATACTTAAAATATTACATTTCTCATTTTGTTTCATGTGGTTAAAATTATTTGAATCAATGGTAAGTCAAAATACACTATGAAAATATCCACTAAACTGAATTAGGCCTCGAATACGTATAAATATTTTTTCCTTAAATTTCTTAATCAAGATTTTTATTCTCTTGTTGCTAGTTGTAATTAATATATAATATATAAGTTATGTTAATTAATATTAGGGGATGATGGTAGCAGCGTTGTAACGCGCCTGTCTGCCAACCCAAAGGTTGCGAGTTCGAGTCCCCGGCCCTAACCAGGATTTTTTCAAACATATAATTATTTGGCTAAATGACATTAATGTGAGAGCCAACCCACAATAATAGGCGTGGGAGTGACGGACCCACCTTATGAAAACCACGTCATGAAACGCGCGATGTATTCCCTAAGCTCATCGCGCGAGGCCTTGGACCTCCACGGTACATCGCGCCAATAAAAATAATAGTTATGTTACTTTTATCTTCTTTTATTCAAGTGAAAACAAATTATCATTATTTATTGAATTATATCTAAATAGATGTTGAATTTAAATGCCTTGGTGGTCGATTGTACACTTTCAGTTGTAGTGGACTCAATGAGTTTGCTCTGATAAACTCAGTACAAACTGTACCTTCTGGGATTGTTTACCTTATCAGGATTGTAGGCTTTGAATACACAACTGGCCCAATCAGCATAATTACTGTGCAATATGCTTCTCTGATGTTGTATTAATCGAATAGGTAGGTTCACTATTATAGGATTAATCTCTCTATCCATAGTATTGTTAGATCCACAGTATTCACATAACTGTATAAATTGTTTATATGCATCCGATGCCCGCTATAAATTATAAAAAATTGGTTCATAATTTTTTTTTAATAATTTTGAATATTAATAGATTTTTTGGGAAAAGCAACACTTTTTATAACTTATTTCGTTTACTTCATCAGTTTAACAACGTTTTAGGTAGTTTGCTTATTGATATATATATATCATCAAAATCTTAAACATAAAAGTTAAAGCACGTCCCTGGGATCTTGTGAGCTCTGCTCTACCCCTCACACGTGGAGATAGAGTGGGCTCAGGGATCCTCAAGTCGATTGTGTAAATATTGTATATTAGAGTGTAAATATGACTAGAGATTATATTATTTTATCATTATGTTATTTTTTTTGTTTTTTTTTCATACTCATAGTTTGATTATGTTCATTTTGTTTATTCTTCTGTTTGTATATATTTGAAGAGAGATTTTTTTTCATTCATTTATTTATTTTATTTTGTTTTAGTATGTATGAGATCATTCATCACTATTACCTATTGCCCACAAATGTGTGGCAGATTTTAATATCTATCAATAAATAAAAAGTATTTTAAATTTTTAAAAAATTAAATATTTTCACCTTATTTGTCAAATGTGTCTATGCGATCTCATTGTGATCAAAAATCATTTTTTATTCTGGTGAGGAATGTGCCCTCCTTGAAGGAAGGAGTGTACTAGAGTGGACAAGAAGGCAAAATAAGTGAAGCCAAAAAGAGGGCAATTTGGGCCTTTCAGGAGTGAAGCAGAGGAGTACAAGCCAATCACCGACTGCCTTCTATTTTAGTTTGGATCACAATTGCAGACATTCCTATTAAACTGAGCAGAAGTGCCCTACTTTATGTCCCCGAAGATGTGTTCTGTAAGCATTTATCTTTATTAACTTTTGCTTCGAAGGAGAGTATGTTTATGTCGAAATCATGGTTTCAAGTTGAAACTTGTGCTATCTTGAATATTAGTAAGATGGGAATGTTCAATTTTTGAATTTTAAACACATATTTCTTGGTAGTTTTAGGTACACAGATCCGTTTTTAAGCTTAATACTAGAGCAACTTATATCTAAATTTCATCATTTATTATATAATATTTTTTGAGTTGACAGTGAGTAGGATATGATTACCAACAATAATAATAAATGTATATTAGAAAGGCAAATGCGCAGGCGTAAGGCCAATTATTTGTTATAAAAAAATATTTTTAATTATTTTACATTTTTTCAACAATTAATTAATAAATTATTAAAACACTCTATACGTAATATTTTGATAACAATAATTAATTATATGAATTAATAAATGTCAATTATTCCTGCATTTTATGTAATTATTCTATAAATATACTAGTAATATAATTATTCCATAGATCAAATTTTTGCTTTAAGAGATTTGCCTTGACTTCTGAAATCTGTAGTTGTTTTTTTTTTTTTGTTTCTGAAACTAATATTTTACCATCATATTTAACAAAAATTATTATTTAAATTTATAGTTAAAATTTTTTAGTTAGACCTAAAGGTTTAGCCTAATTCCAACCCCACTTAAAATTAGTTATTTTAGCCACGTTTTGACTATTATAAAATATTCATTTTGGTAATTATATCAACATAATATTTACTTACTCCTTTTATGCCCAACTAAAATCAGTGAAATTTATTCCTATAATATTTTTAGTGATTAAATTAATATATAGATTTTATCTGAAACTATATTAAACATTTCTACTTTCTACTTATTTATTTTATTAATCATAATATTATTATATATGAATTTTACTCTAACACTTTATAATATAATATTTAAAACAACAAAACTAAAACAAAAATAAATAAATACGCAAAATACTAATTATTAAACTACCTTTTATTTGTACACTCTACTATGTTTGAATTATTAACAAGAACGATTAGAAAATTGTTCGATGAAAAATTCATAAATAGTACTATTACGATTAATAAGATAGATATTAAGTATGGTGTTTTCAATTATATTACTCTGTTTTTAATTGGAAAAGAAATGTATATTAATAAAAAATATGTAAATCGAATAATGTTGAA
>NW_027105266.1:38599-41379 GCF_000696795.3 Halyomorpha halys
AATCACGAAGTTATTATAGACAATGAAAATTGGTTAGCTTGCTTTTTGGATAAACAAAACAAATTAACAATCTTAAAATGATACATAAAATAAAACATATTAAAAACCCTTTATACATCAAAATATACTATTTACACAAAAAGAGCATATTACAATACATACAAATATAAGATTTCTGTAACAATTGTAATATCATAAAAGATTGACCAAAACAATGTGGCCACACCTAATTATCACTTATCCAAAAACTGAAAATAAATAATTTTAGATACAGAAAAAAACAAACTAAATACTCAAAACAAAAAGGTAGTTACAATATGTACAGTGAATGATAGTGTTTAATATTTACATTTCCTGTACTATTATAATACTGGATTAGTTCGAAGAAGCAAAAGGTTGTTAAACAGAAGGGTTTTGAATGAGGGGAGCGTTGGTACATGTTGTATGTTAGAGGGAATACAGTTTCTGTGACAGGCAGCTCGGGAAAAAAGGATTTGTTTAACGCATCAGTTTGGTGAGGTGGAGGGTAGATGTCAGATAAACAGGACCTGGTAGTACGGGATTGGACTAAGAATTTGAATTGCAGGTTTTCTAGGATGTTGGGAGGGGGGACTGCATACTAATTACTAGGAATAGAAAGGATGATAGGAAATAACGGCATTGAAAGAATAGATAGAGCCACTTCAGCTCAGCTTAATGCTGGGTTATGTGCGTATCTCTGGTGTTCCCAAAAATAAATCTTACATCTTGTAAACATATACATATATATATATATATATTGTAATAATTTATAAAATACTTTTAAAAATGAATCAAGTAGAATTATGTATGTCTAGCGAGTTTGAATTATAGGACCCTTGTCTTTTCCATACTCTAAAGGCATATATTTCATTCAGACAATTTAGAAATAGTTTTGATTTATTATACCTCCAAAAAATATATCTTGAGAATGCCGGGTCTCATATCTCATATTTTATTTGTGAAAGGATTTCGTTTGAAAATTACATATATGCTTTTCGTATTGTTTTCATTCATTTATCTTAAGGTATACTCTCAAAATCATCTCTGTTTAGTTCTATATGGTTCAATCTATCTGTCAGGCAACTCTAATATTAAAGCAGAATATCATAAAAACATATAAATAATTTAAAAAAAAATAAAATATACAATATAAAAATATATGAAACGGTTTACAATATCAAATGCCCGGATGCTACTGAAATTCATAATTTAGATTTTTTTTTTTAATGTGATACATTTTTTATAGTAATTCTCCGCATATTTTCAATTTTTAGTTTTTTTTTTTTAAGTTTTATCTTTTTATGTCTATATTTATAAAGGTCGAGATTGTATATTTTATTATTTAAATCCGACCAAACAAATTAAAATGGACATTAAAGGATTTTACCGTCTGTTTCGGTTGTGAAATTCTATATTTATACGGTTTGCTGCGGTTTAAATTATGGGCAGATATTCCAGAATAAGCACGATAATTCCCGTGTAATTTTATTATGCTGCGGAAAATTCATCTCCTTGTTCCATTTCCAAATCCCTTCCATCGGCTATAAAACTGAGATACGGCTGTGCAATCTATATCGGAAAAGTTAAATCAACCTTGAGGTTTTTTTTTTTTTTTTTTATCTATATTACTATAAAGTATAGAATACAAGAGTTTTGAAAATATAACTATATTATTTATTTTTTACCTAAAAAAAATTAAATAGATAAGAGACTATCCTATAATACGTTAAGAAAAAATGAATCTATGAATTATATTATATTGGTAAATGAGAAAAAATATTTTTTATCAACGAAATGACAATTTTTTTCTTTATTTATAGACTATTCCGTGTAATGCCTAATTTTTGAAAAGTATTTATTCTGATCAGTTATTTCATTTTTTTTTCTACAAGTCCATTGAATTTTTCTTTTATAGAATGCTAAAAATATTAAATCTTAATGAATTGGAGAGAGAGAGAGGGAGAACTGTTCAACATTTCATAAATCTGGTTTACACCCTTGTATAATTATCTTATACATTGAAGTATATTCAATATATAATATAGTACGGTATAAGATGAAACATAGTTGAAATGGTAAAAAGTTAGAATTTCCATAGTGTTTTAGAGAATAATAATAAGATACCATCAAATTTGATTTTAACGTAGTTAAAAAAAATTGCTATAAACAAAATATGAGTGAAAATCCTAGTTTATATGTATTTAATAATTATATAAGTTTAAAATTTTTTTTTGTAAAATATTAAATTATATATTGTAGGTACAAAAGCCTCGATAAAACCAAAACGAACAAAACATAGCTAGGAGGAACTCGAAAATATTGAGGGTAAACTGTTTCGAGACACTAATACACAGACTACAGACCAGTGTGATAGATAATATTAAAAGGCATGAGAGATAATGAGTTGACTTCAGCACATTTACAGCAAAGGGTTCCAGTATCTCCGTTTACACTGATCACCGATTCCCAGATCTCCACGGAGGGGGGCATATTAGCATCTGATTTTAGCGTACTCATCCATTTCTGCCATTTACGTTGGCTCTATTAGTCATTTGACAATCTCTCTATGAGATCGTCTATCTTTCTTTACGAGTCTCAATACTTCTGTACTATTTGTATCAATGCCTCTTAACTCTACACACTTCACAATTTCATCACAAAAATCAAACAGCACCAGAATTAGGGAATCTCTTATTACTAGAGATAGGATTTTTATGTGTTAAAAAATACGAAATATGTACATAAATATGTGCTAATAA
>NW_027105266.1:41898-45736 GCF_000696795.3 Halyomorpha halys
TGTTATAATAAGGAATAAGACCCTTGCTCTTTTTAATTGATTCTGAGAAATTCTCGATGTAATTCTGTGTGAAAATTTATTATTGCCACTGCTTTTAATTTGTGTTCAAACATGAAGATATAGAATTTGTACGCACTATTTCACTTTTAAGTTTCTTGCGTTCTCTTGAATTTTACGTTGTAGATGCGAAAAATGTATTTACAATTGAACAAATAATTTAAGGAAATATGTGATTCAGGATGAAATACGTAAAAATATGTTTAAAATAACAAATATTACGGAAAATATATGATTTATAACAAAGTATGTAAAAAAGGCCAAATATTTAAAAAATAAAGATGGCTTCTTTTGGCCAGAAATGTCTTGAAACATCTATAGTTAGTACGGAATCGCAGATATCATGGTCAGGTAAAAATATGTGAAAACATAAAAATCCTATCCCTAGTTATTACCATATTACTACACAGTTTTTTTTTTTTTTTGTTTTGTTTTTTTACCAGTGAAAAGAGACTTCCCAAGAGTTACAGTTATGATATTACGAATACTTCGTATATACAATACAACTAAATATAATTAAGTATACTATGTAATATACTAAGAATACTATATAAATAAAAATAGTTTTTAATAGTTTTTCGGATTCTTTAGATTCTTTTGAATTGAAACAATAAATATAATTCTTATTGTTCGTTTTAATCCAGATTCACAATAAAAAGTATGTTTTATACCAAATGTAATTAAACCAAAAAGTTTAGAATAAATAAAAATTAAAACAAAATTGAGCGCCCTTAAAATGCACTATGACATATAAATTTGAAAAACGAAATTTCAATATTTTATATCTTTAAATACTGTCCTTTTTGTATAAAGATGGCTGTACTAACAATAATTTATTTTGTGTTTCAGGACTGTTCGCCTATTCCCACATGGATTTCGAAGCTGATCGGGACAAGACTTCAAAGGGCGATCCTTCTTTAGCTGAGAT
Organism: Halyomorpha halys; assembly: GCF_000696795.3. Classification (NCBI taxonomy): domain Eukaryota; kingdom Metazoa; phylum Arthropoda; class Insecta; order Hemiptera; family Pentatomidae; genus Halyomorpha; species Halyomorpha halys. The sequence continues at coordinate 42,884 of NW_027105266.1, forward strand.
GACTAAGAAGGCTTTGGGAATTCTTCAAAGGAACCCAAATGGGTTTTTCCTACTTGTTGAAAGTAAGCCAGTTCTCTTTTGTCTTTTGTTTTAGTTTATTAACGTGTACCAAGTTTAATTAAGTAGACTACCTCAGTATATTTGCGAAACTTTGTGAAGTTCCATTAAGTAAATAAGAAAGATTATGTCTTTACTCTGTTCTTGTGATAACCTGTGTTAGGTAATGACATAGGTCTTTTTTTTGGGGGGGAGGGCTAAAATGATAATTGGTTTGGATCTTTTGAAACAAATGGTTCCGCCGTTCAGCACAGGAAACAAATGCTAGAATAATTTGTGATGATAATAACCCAAATTTATTTATAATAATATAATTATTTAGATTAATCGAGTCGTAATAACGTTTAGAATATGATTTTATTTTAACAAAACATCTTGTGTGTTTAACAGTTACCAATTAGTATACTATACCTTCATAAAATATGATTGCCCTTGAATCTTCATAATACATTGAGAGGTTTTGGGTAGTGTAAACATTAGATTATAAGTATTAAAATATTAAGTTATATGGGCCAATAGGAATAAAGAAATACGAATATGAATGAGGAAATCTAGTTAGTAAATATATGTAAAATACAAAAATTATTTCAAAATTAAAGTTACGAAATAATTAGAACAAGGAAAACAGAAGAAAAAATAAAGGAAAATATGAAGGAGAAAATAGTTGGCTCTCGTGATTGGAAGAATTTTTTATATAGATCAATAGATGACTGTATAATTTAAAATATTAAGAAGATGGTCAGGATTGAGGTAAAAAAAGAACAAAATAGTTTTCTACTATTTATTGTCCGACGTTTCACCCCACTTTGCAGGGCTTCATCAAGGCTAAAACGATACAAAAACAACTAAGAACATTACAATAATAAGATACAAAAAGGTAGGATAAATATTATGTAAAAAATAAGTGAAAAGAAAATTATATCTAAATAAAAGGAAGGAAGCTATAAAATAGTATTAATATAAAATGATAAGAATAAAAAAATATGCGGTTAAAAAAGTACAGGAGACGCATATAAAACGAAAAAACAGAAAAGTAGATGTGGAAACACAAAATTAAAATACACTAACAGACGGAAAATGAAGAAGAATTTATTTCCTTTTTGGCATCTACAAAAAAATAAATGAATTAAACATTAGTAATAAATTAATAAAATGTCAATAATATATGAATAAATAAACTAACAACCAATAACAATCAATAAATCTTCTCTTCCGATTAAAAGAAAAATTCTAAGAGAATCATCAATTTGTAAGAAATAATGTTTTTTATTTTAAAAAATTATTAGAAGTGGATTAAATGGGTCATAGCTTCAAAATGAAGTGAATTATATTGTACCAAAACTGAATAAATTTCAATAGTAAATGAGAAAAAATTGTTTAAAAAATGGCCTTATTTCGCCTACATTTTTTCTGAAGCGATTGTATTTCTGAGCTAAATTAATTCTAATATATTGGTCACCTATAAAAGTTCCAAATTAAATAAACAATTTTTTTACCAATATGTTTGCTTCGTTCATAAAATCATTCATCCAATAAGAAATATAAGAGTGAAAGAAAAGTTTTTCTATGATGTTTCCGATTCATTATGTTAACTGTGCCTCGATAATGTAAGCTAAAGCAGATGACCTAAATGTTATCTTTAATTTTCTTCTTCAATTAATTCAATTCGCTTATCGGCAGAGAAACAAGAGATCATTTTAATTCTGATTGCTGCAGTGACACGTAAAGACATTTTACAAAGACTGTTTTTTTTTTTTTTAAATTGTTGTAGACAGTTTCCGCTTATTTTAACGTTTAAAATAGGGTATTGAACTTGGGCAAGTTTTTTTTAAATCATGAGTATATCCAAGAGATATATGTTCAATACATATTGAACAAAATTATCAACGTCAAAGATTTTTCTGAGCATACCTCCAATGAAGATCAGTATGTACTTGGCCAAAGCGAATCTCACAGTATGAATGTGCTCAATGAATATAATGAACTCTATAACATTAATATTATTGTAATCATTTCGTGAAGATTAAAAAAAATTAAATATTGTTCAATATTTATAAGCCTAATATTGTTCCTTTCAGGCTCAGTTTGAATTAATCAATTTGATTTTCGTTTAATCGTCAATTTGACGAGTGCTTGTAGAAATAGGTATATAAGAAACACCCGTGAACCCAATGCTATAAATGGCAATCTTCGTATTTTTTGATTCGATCATTTTTTCGGTAATAGTTCACCAACTTTCTCTAACCAATGTTAAAAATATTAGGAAAGTTAAAATATTTTATTTAGCCGATTGGTTAGAATCAAATAGTTCTCGGTCTGACAACGTCAGGACCGTTACTCTTATTAGTTGGAAGTAATTCGAGGACATAATCGAGTTGTTACAGTGGAGTTAGTGAGAGAGGCAGGCAATGTTAAGGACAGCTCCAAAACATATGCAAATAGAGTGGAATTTCCTCGAAACTAAGCCCTGGTTCTTCGACTTCAATAAATTGGACTTGAAGGTTTCCCTTTGTTCAATGGTGCGCGGCTGTAAGTGAGCATTGATTCAACCCTAAGTGAATCAAAGCATTGTGAAGTCCTTACCTACCACACATTCTGACACTTGTATTTAGTTGAGCTATTTTATTTTATTCATTGTTACCTAAACTGAGAGGTCCAATAGATCCTTCCCTCCTGCCAAGGTAAAGTACGTTCTAAGTATGCGTGAGAAATGCTGAAAAAAAATAACTTATAGTAAAAGAAAGTAGATAAAAATAAACAATTTAAAGTATATATTAATAAAAAAAATAATGAATA
>NW_027105266.1:46206-46762 GCF_000696795.3 Halyomorpha halys
AGTAAATATGTTGTATGTTTCATATATACTTGAAAATCTTGGGAAGGAACCACCCATTGGTGGTACTTCAAACATTAATTTAAATTAGAAGGTCTATAAAATTATAGTATTTACAAATTAAAAAATATGATAATTTAGAATTGAAATAAAATTTACTTTTACAACGTAAGATACAACTACCATTCATAATAATTCTATTCAATTAGTCGATTTAATATTACATAAATTTATAAATGAGAAATAAAATATTACGATATTTTAATGTTTCTTTACAATTTTTAGTGTCTCATTTTATGTTGTGATTTTACTTTTCTAATTTTCACGATGAGTTAACCATTATATCCGAGTTAATAGATCATAAAAAATTTAAGAAAAAAAAATTAATATTTTATTATTTTTCCCGAAACGCATTGATCACATATCTATATTGCATAATCATAAGCATATATATTCATGCAAATCAGCTGGACATAATATTTGTCTTCCGAATATTTGAATTTGTCCACGCCCAATAATTGTTAAGCTGTCTGCCCTAACTTATCTAAGTTAGTAGTGG
>NW_027105266.1:48670-52378 GCF_000696795.3 Halyomorpha halys
GGGATACCCCTACTAAGCCTCATTTTACAAATTATACAACTATTCAATTTAATTTTACTACTTCCTGCTCAAATTGTATAAATGTAATTACATATATTATGTAGTTTTTTTACATGAAATTCGTGAGGTAACTCGGCGTAGGCTGAAAAGGAGTTGGATGTTGGACATCCAAGTGTAATAAAATAATTTATTTAACGACAGAAGGATGCACCACTGGGTGCTATCTCCCTCATGCCATGCCTGAATAGTACAGCTCATTTACTGGTTGTCAGTTTGCATTACTGGTGCAAATAAAAAAAATTAGTTTTTTGTTATTTTTCATTATTCCAACTTATATGTAAAATAAAATATTACACGATGAGCAATAAAATTCTTTTTATACAAAAAAATATAAATAAAATGGGTCTTTTATTCTGTGGATTATAATTATTCAAGGTAATTTGAAACCAGTGGTTCAGCCGTTCAGCTTGATCAAATTATATCAAAATCGAAATATTTTTATGTGTGCCTAAGTCGGAGTTCTTCATCTATACTAAGAAGAACGAAATACAATGATCATAAAAAACAGGATAACAAATATAGGAAAAAAGTAACATAGTGTACGTAATATATATGAAATAGTATTCTACTATGAGGTGAGATTGTGCCATGACGAATGAAAGGCATTCCCTTCCTTTATAATGGAAGGAATGGTATCTGGTTTAAGAATTTTCTAAGAAAACTGTTTTTTTTAACCATAAAATATCAACCTTATTCGATGTACTTGGAGATTTCCCAAATTTTCTCTCCATTTTCAGATTTTATGATGAATTTCTTATATAGCAATAAATTTTGAATATATCCCTTAGGGTTCGTACTGTTATTTTGTTGAATTCCCAAACTTAATATCATTTCGAAATTAAACTAGCTTCACAATTTTTAAAATTCCATTGGAATGCTGATGAAATGAAGCAAATTTTATCGTAACTTGAAAATTCATTTCGTGAGATTTTACCGAGTATTTCTAGAAATCATTAATTTTTACTTCTTGGAAAACTATTCAACATGTCATATCTCGACAATGTATTGAGATAGGAATGGTTTGATAATGTTAACAAATCTTAGTATCATTAAGGCTCCTGAGGATATCAAAGGAAATGCTTAGCCAAACTCTCTGATAGTTCATCTATTATAAATAAAATAAACATTAGTTATTTAAAGAAGATAGTTGGATGTGCGGTCTAAAATGGAACAAAACATAGTGTTCTATGTCAACTATTTGCCGACGTTTCAAGCCAGGTTGCAGGGCTTCATAAGGGCTAAAAAATATACAGAAAAAGCTAAACATATATTGGCAATGTAATATAATGAGATGACAACAAAGTAAACTAAGGTGGGGTTAAAAATTATGTAAATACAAGTGAAAAATTATATAAAAATGAACAAAAAGAAATAAAAATAAGATGTACAATAATAAGTATCAATAAGTAAAAAGAAATATCATAATAGAGTATTAGAGTTAAAATGAACAGGAGAAGTAAATATAATTTGACCGCACTTCCGGGCACCCCTTTCATACTCGGTTACGGTCATCCGTTTTTATATATAATATAAAAAAGTAGTTAATTTTGAGAATTCGTGATCTTCAATTTAAAAACTAAATTTTCCCCATAAATAATTTTTAAAATCTCGAAAAGGACTCAAAAGATTTATATTCTTCGGATTTTCCCCTATATCATGTAAACTATGGTGAATTTTTTTTTAATCAAACTCATTTTATTCTATGAAGAAAAAGTAAAATGTGTCATACGTGAACATTATATGCCGCATATGAATGCTCTTTCTGCTACAGTAACTTTATAATAAAAATAGGCTGGTAGGTCCAGGGGCCCTTCTGATTTCATTAAGTTAATAGGTTCAACATTGGAAATAAAGGGTCAACTTACTAACTTTTCCTCTCATTAGGAAGTGTTGTATGTAGTGGGCCATCAACCTAAAGCAAGGCCTGGCTTTGCTTTTAACTTCACTTTTGATTGCCTGGTTGGATATTGTTAGTGGACTATATTGAAATTAATTGCAATGAACATAAGGCATATACCTAAAGAATGAGAATTTATTTCAAATCTATAGTTTGGTTGAACAAGATAGAATATTAAATGTTAAATTCTAAGTTTTTCGTAACTACATGGTATGAAGGGTGGCCTAAACAAAAGATTTATGGTTAAGGTGTGTTAATTAATTTTGATTAGGGGTCTATGAAAACTGTAGATATCCGGATTAATGACAATGATGGATGGTGATGGTGCGGACCATATATAAAAGGAAAGTGATTTACTCATGCTTCTTTCTTCTTCTCCTCCACATCCCTTTATCTACCGTCTCTTCGGTTCCCAGAGGGCATTTCGGAAATGTCTCTACTCTCATGGTTTTCCACCGAATGTGATTAAACAAAAGATGCTGCTTTCCCAGAAAAAATATGGCTCTCTCTTCACAGCCTCCGGCCACAGATCGCTAGCAAGTGTCTTTTGTTATTCCGACCACATGGGGTGCTGGCATTACTAATTAGACACATGCTTATAGTGTGTGTTGCCCTCCTTGTTTCAATTCTTCCGCCTAAAGGACCAAGTGTATTTTTTTTTTTATAAAATGGAATCAGGTCTAACTACAAATACAAAATGTGCCAAATACGTAGTATCTCCTCATTGCTGCAGATCTGTAAATTCTTGTTTCGTACTTTTTATTTATAAAATGGGATCAGGTCTAACTACAAATACAAAATGTGCCAAATACGTAGTATCTCCTCATTGCTGCAGATCTGTAAATTCTTGTTTCGTACTGTTTACGAAGAAGCATTATTCTAGAATATAGTATTATGTTTCAATCTTTAGCGGGGTTTTGTTGTTAGGATTAAAGAGGTTTTAAAATTATTTCTATTTTATTGGATAAATAATGTGAAGTATCAATGATGTTAGTTTTTATATAAGATAATTTACGATTATGAAGCACATATTCTCTGACAGCGATTCCAAATCTGATAAGAAGCAATTGCTTAGAATCAAAAAGGTGTTATTGAGGCAGAGTAGAGAATCTCATGAGCAGCGACTACGTGACTTGGGTCAGGATGGAGCCAGTATTGGACGGTTACTTGTTCAAGACCAATGGATCGTATTGCTGGATCAAATTACAGCTGCTGTTCAGTGAGCAATGAGGTCTCTAAGATCATTCTAGAACGTTTTTATTTCGTCGAGTTTTCTAGTTTAAACAGTTGTTAGCATGAACTATTGCTTAGTGGTTGGGTGTCTTCGACGATCTACTCAGATAAGGATACCTTGATGGATATTGCAAATAAATAAATACGAATGTTGCAACGAAAAATTGCACTTCTATAGTACTTATATTTAATCTTTCATAACTTCCCTGCATCCAATATCTACTCCAATTCAACCACTGAAAAGAGGAATATCTGTTCTTTTAACCTTAAAAGAAATAAAATCTAAAACTAAGATTTAATGGCCTTATAAGGGTGAAATATTGGTTTCAAACAAATAAAAAGTTTTTATTTTATATCTCCGGTTCTAATCTGTTTAATTAGATCCTGTTTGTGCCTTTGGTGCAGTTTATTAAGCCCTAAACCAACCCTAAGTTTCCTGTTGATTGGCTGAGTCCTGGCTGAAGGCATTTCTATTTTTATGCTATAGATTTTATAACGTTATTTACCACTATAAACTA
>NW_027105266.1:52428-56987 GCF_000696795.3 Halyomorpha halys
ATATATTTATTATAAGACAATTAATTCAATCATTAATCAAGTACATAAATTACTAAATATGTCAATTTTGTTCAATTAATCCAACTATATTCCAAATTTAGCAAAACTTACTGGGGGAAAAAATGATCTTTACTAACCTTATTTAACTTTTGTTGTTTAAAAAAAGTACTGTGATTATACTAAACTATATCAATGTAATAAAATATTTTCTATTTTTTTCCTGGAAAGCTGGTGGTAGAGAACTGGAAGTTGAAGTACGAGCCTAGCCGAAATTAAAACCAAAAGGGTTGTCACATCCATACAAACTTTCCTCAGTCCTTAAATTTCTCTGATTCGTGAGATTTAGTTCGAGCTTTATTTATTCAGCTACGATATTTTTTTTATGAAAAAAAAAACTTTTTTTATATTTCACTTGTATTTTCCAAAATTATGATAACATCTCTTGTATTTTATAACTTTTATCATTTTTAACGCCATTACAAATGTAATCAATATCTAAAACCTTTTAAAAATCATTATAACAAACAATTTGTAATATTTTTATGTCAGCATCATATACACATGTTAAATTAGATATTATATATTATACAGTTAAAAAGCATTTAAGTATATATTTTTTTGAAAAAAAATTGTATTTTCCTATATCATATCAATTATTCAGGAAAGAGAAACATGAAGTAGTACAAGTGCTTAAAAATGTTATAAATTATTAATTTTTTATTCGCAGGTCTATATCATTTATCAACACTAGAAAACGTAATAAAACATCATTTAGGAAGAGTAAATTTAATAAAATAGGAGTTCTACTAGAGCTTTTTACGTTTCATAGTTCCCGAAAAACATTTTTTTTTATTTCAGGATTTAATGAAATATATACAAAAAAATCAGTAGTTAGTGAATTTTTTGTGGGAAATCTTTATCTCAGGAACGGGGAAACGTTCAGATGTCTATTAGCACCTAAATTAGAGCTAGTTTAATATGCTATAAAGATTATTATTACGTTGTTTTTTTTCGTAGGAGTGTTTTCATGATATTTGCCAAAATAAACACAAATTTATTTTGTGTAAAAAGAATTTACAGATCTGCAGCAATGAGGGGATACTGCGTATCTGGCACATTTTGTATTTGTAATTAGACCTGATCCCTTTTTATATAAAAAAATAAAAATAAACTTGGTGCTTTAGGCGGAAGAATTGAAACAAGAGCACCCCATCTGGTCGGAATAACTTAAGACACTTGCTAGCGATCTGTGGCCGGAGGCTGTGGAGAGAGAGACATATTTTTCTGGGAAAGCAGCATCTTTTCATATGTAGTAAGAGGGACTTTTGCGGTCAGACCAAATTTCGAATTCTAGTTTTCGATGGAAATTCGCGTTTTGACGTACCTTGGGTCCAAATCACCAAGCCTTGCTAAATAACGAAAAGTCATACGAAATTGACATTATCTATTTAAGGCGAGCAGTATGAAATCTGATTTTAGGCTAGTTGTAGCTTTAGATATAATGTATTAAACAATGATTTATATTAAAAACCGATTCATAGCCAATCTTGAAGAATAAAATATAAGATTTTGTTCGCTGATACAACTATCTTCTTAATCCATCTCTTAATGACTTACACTACAACTAAATAACAGAGTTGGAATCGCAATGGCCATTGATCGTGGATTCCTATACACAAGGCTGTTCACCTGTTTGGACCCGAGGATTCAAAGAGTGTGGAGATGTTCTCGAGATCTAAGTGGGCTTCTTGTAGGGGCCTGCCTAAAACCAGGCTTAGGGTGCGTACTGTTTAAGAGACTAACCATCCGTACGCTTCCTTTGCTATATGCGTAATTTATTTCAAGTATTCTTGACGTGTTAATTTAATCAATAAAAAATTTTTACTAAAAAAAACCTGGAAGTAATGCCGGAGTAAATGTATATTCGGAGATTCCCCTACTCTCTACCTCTTTCTCCCTCTCCTCCATATCATTTCAGCATGAGCCAACTGCCAACCAATACACAAAACTTCAAGAAAAGTACGTCGGCTGAAAGTGAAGTATGTGTTTTGTGATGAGCGCAATGCACCAGATTTTTTTTAAAATTAAAAAATGTTCATTATAAACTCGTTGCAAAGTTTTTTTTTTCCGTCAGCTACATTTTTTTGAAAACTTCCTAAAGATTACGAAAACCCTTGTAATGAGTTGCTCTCTCGTTTTAATTCCGTCATTAGCTAAGGCAGTCCGGACAGTTTACACAATCCGGCGCTGATGCGAATGATTCTCTGCGTTTTTGATTCCGGTCCCTCGCAACTGTAACAGCATGGGCCAATTAGCGGGGATGGCGGAACTTTTAGAACAGTTTCTAAATTACTTTTTGTTTGTTTCTTAGAATTAATTATCTTCAGTAGGAGACGAGATTTAAATTGCACAATTATAGTCTCAATCTTCTTAAAAAAAAAAAGAGCGAATGAAGAATCCGAACTCAATTAACTTTTGATTTACTAATGTATCTATTCAGGAAAATCTTCTGGTGAAAAGTAATATAATATTGAAATCTATCTCAGCTTCTATTTAAAGCGTTTGATACTCTGATATCTAAGGAAGATTATTTCAGTTTAAAATTTATTATCAATAGAAAGCTCCCCCCCCCCCCGCCAAGCATCAGATAATTTGTCTACAGTCTAAACTCGTGTTATTTAATTCTTGCAGCAAAATTACAATACAATAACGACAAATAAAAAAATTTTAAAGATCTCCATTAATAAGGTTATATTCCCCTCCCCCGTTTCGTTTAAAAAACAGGTAAAAAAGTTATTGAATTTAAATCAAAAAGCTATCCAGATGGTATGAAGACGATTTATTAAGAGTCGTTTCACCCTACTTTTCTGGGCTAAAATAAAAGATACTAACAAATAAAAAAATGTTAACAGTGTAAGAGAATGAAATGAAATCAAAGTGGGGACAAAAAATTAATTAAAAAAAAATTGAAAAATTAACAAATAAAATGAAAATAAGATTTACAGCGATAAGTATAATGAAAAAGATATAAAGTAAAGTATTAGATATTACAGGACACGTAATAATTATTTGAAAAATAGATATAAGAGAAATATAAAAGAAATATAGTATACACTAAAAGAGGGAAAATTAAAGAAATAATATAAGAATAAATAAAGCTAAAAATAAAAAGGAATATAAAGATCAAATCAGATCGCTATTTGACAAGTTTTATACCATCTAAACTGCTTTATGACTGATCCTAAACCGTCTTCCATTTATTAATTAAACACTGTTAAGTGAGGACCTTCCAAAATGTTTATTGGCGATATTGTGTGTATTTGTGTACATACTTTACTTACTAGGGGCACATCTGAAAAAAAAATTATTGTGTATTTAACGAATTCTATAGATTGTACCTTAAACTATGGTTACTGGTTTGAATTGTATAATTGATGGAAACCAGTCAGGAAAGAAACCCCTGCCCAATATCTTTGTAACACATCCATTTCAAAATAAAAAACAAAACTTTTTTTGGCAGATATGCTACTATTTAAGTGTTTGTTTTGATGCATCCAAAGGCATCTAGGAAAATAGTAATGTGGTTTAACCTTAATCTACTTACTTAATTAAGACCCGCCTCTCAGACTGATACTTGATTCTTCTCAAGACTGACCTATCATTTTCCTCAATTTTAGCAAATCAGCCTATGTTCATTTATGTTAAGTATAATGGGGAGGGGAGGGAATTTGATTTTAATATTATATTATGTTCGAGGGAACGTACAATAAAATAAATAGGAAACTTAGAAAAAGGTTCAAATAAAAGAAAAAGATAATATATTATAATATACCTACTGTAAGCGAGAGAATTGTATGCCAACTTATCAATCTCGTAAGTGCAAGGGCATCGGTTTGATTTCGGGCTGGGCAGATTGACTTTTATTTCGTGGCTGTCCTACGGAATGAAAACTCGAGCCATCTTACTCATACCAGGGTGATAACCCTCCAGTATGTCAGAAATGGCCAAGAAACAGTAAAAAAAAAAAAAATTAAATATAAGCTTAGAATATCGTTACATTTGTTGAAATCTGTGTCTAAAAGCATAAGTAAGGAAAACAAAGCAGATATTTATAATGAGACTGTCCTATTAATTCTCTTGAAAAACGTCAAAATAAAAGTAAAAGGTTAAAAAAAAAAATTTTTTAACGGTTACAAAAAAAAAATGGCTTGAAATTACTCCAATATCTTGAAAACAAAAATACAATAATAGCCCCCTGTGAAGAGGGTGCTCTTTTTCAACGTTATAAATTAGGTTGAGATACTGATTTCTAATTATTAACTATGTATATAGATGTGAGTGTGTATTTATTTTATTATTAACGAAATTTTATTTTATTTTTCTTGTACATATTTTTTTAAAAATTTATCAGATCAATTTTATTTTATTATATGGATGATATTAACTCATATTTTTATCTATACAAATCGTGGTAGTATTATAAGTGTTTTATCTATATATTTATTTATAAACTCGTTGCAAAGTTTTTTTTTTCCGTCAGCTACATTTTTTTGAAAACT
>NW_027105266.1:57192-59303 GCF_000696795.3 Halyomorpha halys
AGTACTGTTGTTTTCTTCTTCTTTCTGTATACATTGTATGAATGGATATTTGAACATTAATCATTATTGCGCTTAGTTTGTGGCAGATTATATTAATTCTCTTAAATAAAGTAAAATGTAATATAATCATGATAATAGGAATATGATTTTTACAGGCGGCCGTATAGACCACGCTCACCATTACAACAACCCGTTCCGAGCCCTGGACGAGACGCTGGTGCTAGAAGAAGCCCTGTTGGCTGTGATGGAGGCTGTGGACCTGTCAGATACTCTCATAGTCGTCACGTCTGACCACTCTCACGTCCTCACGATGGGAGGGCTGGCCACACCAAGGGGTAACCCGATATTCGGTACGTATTCTTAGCGAACATTTTTGAGTAATCTAATAAATAAAAATGAATATTTGTTTGTTCGTATTTTGTGTACTGTCATACCGTCCGATAGTCATGGGGATATTTGCTAGGTGTTTAGAATTTTCCCGGGAAGATTATAGACTGGTCCGATTTTTTCGGTAAAATAAAGTTATTAACAAACTTTTTTTGATACTTTTTATTTATTGATAGATATTACAATCTGTCACACAGTTGTGGGGAATAGGTAATAGTGATGAATGAATGATCACATTCATACTAAAATAAAATAAAATAAGAATACAAATAAATAAATAAATGAAAAATACAAAACAATAAATAACAAAATTAAGTATTTGTATGCGCGTAGCGTAGCTCAAAAAGTATAATTCAAAATAATAAAGTAAAGAAAATAATAAAGTATTTTCATGCTGATTACATGCCAATTGATTTATCCCTTTCTGAAGAATAAGAAGGCAATATTACTGATTCTATTAAATGATTTTTTATTCAGTAAAATTTGAAAATAATAAAAACAATAAGAATTTCTGGATTATCTCTCTAGGAAGTCTGGTGAGTCAATTCTTTTTAAAATTTTTGTGGTTAATCACTTCCATCATTTGAAATAAATAATAATTTATTTCAATTCAAATGATGGAAGTGATTAACCTCAAAAAATTTTAAAAGAAATAAGAATTTCATAAAGTAGGTTGAAAAAAAATATTTTTAGGAAAGAACAAATCATTTTCGTTTTTAGCTTCGTCAGAAACCTTCAAATGCCATTTTTTAAAGAAATTAAAAATTACATATACTTCTTGATTTCTTTGCAAGATTTGTTTTTATCCCAGTAAATATAGTTCATAACTCTTCTGCATTATCCAATTCCTAAGTTAAAATAACAGTTGGAAAGCTGAATGTCTACTCTTTTAACCTACATTAACAAAATTTATATAAATATCAGTTTCAAATAAAGAAAAAATTTTCAAACGTTTTACTTTATATCTTTATTCCGAATCTGTTTAATTTGAACTGGTTTGTGTCCTTTGGTGTAGTTTATAGAAATCTAAGCCACTGCCGAGTTCAGTGTAGATTGGTTAAACCATATTGAAGGTAATTTAAACTAAAGTTTCAACAGGGTTCAATTAATGTGTACATATCCTTAAATGTAGCAATAGTGAAGCATGTTAATGTAATGAGTACAAGGTTAAAAAAATAAAATAATTAGAGAAAAAAAATCAAGACTGTTATTTTATGATTCGGAATCAGAATCTATAGTCTTTTTCGCCGCAACAGCCGCAATTAACTAATTAGGCTACCTTTAATCAATCCTAGCATCATTATGAAATGAAAAATAGTTTATTCTTTTGGGACTAGGTCCCTTTAGAATAATTACAAAGGTAATTTTAATTTTATAATAACATTTATTAGCCATAAAATAGTGTGGTCACACGTAATTATAACTTATATACATAGAAGAAAAAATAGATTAAATAAAAAACTAACTGACTAAATAAAAAATAAAACAAAAGGTAATTACAAAATATCTGTACTATTACAATTATGGATTAGATTGGTGAAGCAAAAGGAAGTTAAGGCTAAATGTACCCTTCCTGGGACGCACCAGAATTTACTTTTCTATTTACTCTTGAACGGATGGTCCGATTTCGGACCTGTAAAGTGCAGTTTCTTTTTTTCTAAAATAGAAGTTACTGAAATTAGGTTAAAAAATCACCAATCCAATAATAAGGAAAATAAGATGCA
>NW_027105266.1:60357-62446 GCF_000696795.3 Halyomorpha halys
AAAATAAGAATATAAATAAATAAATGAAAAAATAAATAAATAAAATATTAACAAAATGAATCATTTTAGCGGGCATAGCTCCAAAAGTATAAATCTTTTCATGGTCATTATATGCCAATTGATTTATCCCTTTCTGAAGAATAAGAAGGCTATATTACTGATTCTATTAAATGATTTTTTATTCACTAAAATTTGAAACAATAAGAATTTCATAAAGTAGGTCCAAAAAAAATATTTTTAGGAAAGAACAAATCATTTTCGTTTTTAGCTTTGTCAGAAACCTTTAAATGCCTTTTTTCAAAGAAATTAAAAATTACATATAATACTTCTTGATTTCTTTGGAAGACTTCTTTTTCTTCCAGTAAATACAGTTCATAACTCCTCTGCATCATCCAATTCCTACGTTAATATAACCGCTGGAAAACTGAATGTCTACTCTTTATACCTACATTAACAAAATTTATATAAATATCAGTTTCAAATAAAGAAAATTTTTTCAAACGTTTTACTTTATATCTTTATTCCCAATCTGTTTAATTTGAACTGGTTTGTGTCCTTTGGTGTAGTTTATAGAACTCTAAACCACTGCCGAGTTTAGTGTAGATTAGTTAAACCATATTGAAGGTAATTGATATTAAAGTTTCAATAGGGTTCAATATGTATGTATATATCCTCAAATGTAGCAATAGTGAAGCATGTTAATATAATGAGTACAAGGTTAAAAAAATAAAATACTTAGAGAAAAAAAATTAAGACTGTTATTTTTGATTCGGAATCAGAATCTATAGTCTTCCTCGAACAGCCGCAATTAACTAATAAGGCTACCTTTAATCAATCCTGGCATCATTATGAAATGAAATGAAAAATAGTTTATTATTTTAGGACTAGGTCCTTTAGAACAATTACAAATGTAATTTTAATTTTATAATAACATTTATTGACCATAAAACAGTGTAGGTAGTTAAATAGAAGGGATTTGAACGAGGGAAGGGTTGGTAGATGACGTATTAGTCGGAGGGAATGGAGTTCCAGAGATATGCAGCTCTGGTAAAAAACAATTTATCAAACGCAACAATTCGGTGGGGTGGAGGGTTGATGTCAGATAAACGGGACCTGGTGGTACGGGATTGGACAGAGAAATTTAATTACAGGTTTTCTAGGGTATAGGAGGGGCGTTGAGTACTAATTACTTGGAAACTAGGAAATATTGGCATCGGAAGGATGGATAGAGCCACTTCAGCTCAGCGTAGTACTGGGTTCTGTGGGTCTCTCTGCTGATCCCAAAAATAAATCGTACTGCACAATTCATAAGTCGTTTAAGTTTAGATTCGAGATAACCTGAGAATCCACCATATACCCATAGCCAATTGTCTAATTGGGGGAAAACAAGACAGGAAACTAAGAGTTGGCGGGTTTTAAGAGGAAGGAAATAGCGGATTCTATTGAATTGCTTTAAGGTGGCTATGGTTCGAAGGGAAATTTGGGCAATGTGTGGTTTCCAGGATAAAGTTTGATCAAAAATAATACCAAGATTTTTAACTGACGTATGGAATAGGATAGGAGTATTATAAACCTGGAATATAGATAGATTATTCTTATCTATTTATTGCATTATTTTTTTTTAAATAATAACATTGTATATAGTTAGGGGTGTCTTTTGGACGAGATTATATCCCCCCATAATCAACTGTTAAAAAAATATATACATAATATAACAGTTATATCAACCATGTAAGGCCCACCAGCCCGATCTGGTATAAAATAATATATATATATAAGTAGCAAATCTGTTACAATATTAATGTGCTAAATAAGCAATGTTAACATCAGTTACGCCCCGAACTACTCTACTGCTGAGGTCAATAGTGACCCAATTAAGGTGTTTCTCGTGTATTTCAAAATATAGCACAGCTGGATGTTAGGTATAACATCAGTTAAGCCTCGGGCTATCCTTGAGGGTTTGTTTCTTTATCAACCAATGGCGTTGGTTGTTTTTTCAACTTATCAAGCCCAGGCAATTCTTTTGTAGGCGTCGTCGATACTGATTTTTTTTAGGTTTAAGGGAAACATGTGAGTAATAATTAAATCC
>NW_027105266.1:64406-66348 GCF_000696795.3 Halyomorpha halys
TAGGTCATACCTAATAATTTGTTTTAATTTAATCGACAAAGAAAATAGATTTTAGTTAAAGTCTTAGTTTCTTTCAAACAAAAGTGTAATAAACCGAAGGTCTGTAAGAAAACCAACCTTAAGAAGAGCATACGTTTTGATAGAGCAAGCTTATTGCTACTTTCTGAAGGCATTAAGGCTATCAAATCGTATACTGCTCCCATTTAGTCCGTTACTTCTCAATTAGATTACCACTCAGATAATACCTTGAAATAAGACTGTTCTTGTTATAAACTAACTAGTTCGCTGCTACAATACCCGCAAATGGTAATTAAATAAAATTATTTTAATTCTAATAGCTACAATTACTTCTGAAAAATAACAATAGTATTCTTATATTACATACTAATGCTGATGAGTATGTAATGTTCCTGGATAACCAAGAAACATATTCCGAGTAGTAAGAGATAAATTTTCCGAAATTCCGACATAGTGTTGAAAATTATTTTTTACAACTGAAAGCACAAAAAGCAGTATAGAGGCCCGTCTACACAGTGACAGTTTTCAGCCAGTGTCGTAAACCCTGCCATAATGTAGACCATAAAATAGTCCCGTCATAATAACATTTACTGTCGTGGCATTGCTGTCGCACTAGTTCAGATTGGTATGATAATTTATGATGGAAAACCATCTGAGAGAGAAGCAATCAGAATTGGACTTAAAGGAATTGTTACTATAAAAAAGAAAACATTTTTACAAAAATATAAAATATAAAAAGAAAATTCTATAAGTTTAAAAATTTTCAAATAATAATGTGTGTGTTTCAAGACTTTAAAAATGTCTACTGTATGAAAGTTAAATCATAAAATGATGGTCCGATTGCGGTCAAAAAGCAATTCAAATAGTACAAAAACTATTTCTTGAAGCACCGACGCTTCTTCCCACTTTACAGGGCTTCATCAGGGCTAAAAAACAAGAGAGAAAAGCTCATAATATTATAAAAAGTGAAAGAGAATAAGATAACATAAATTATAAAGTAAAATATGACAGAATATGAAAAACTACATGCAAATGAGTAATAAAGAAAAATATAATAGGAATCCAATAACAAATATTTGATTAAATAAATAGAATTATAGACATCAAAAATATTTTTAAAAAAAATAAATAAATAAAGTCGAACTAAAAGTTATGGAAAGTTAAAGTGAAATGAGACAAGATTAAATAAATAAAGAAGCAAAATAAACGTGCGAGAGAAAGGAAAAAAAAAATCTAGAAACCAACTTTATATCTGGTTTTTTTTCAACTTCTAGTTTGCTCCTTGATTTATTTTTACAATTTGAGTTGTTTCTTGACCGCGCCAGGACCTTCTTCCTTGTTTTAGTTACTTCCGATCATTCCAATAATTAATTTATATTGAAAATTGAGAATGATTGATCAATCAAGATATTAAATTCAGATTGAGTTTAATTAAGGAAATGTGAAACCTTAATGGAACCAATAACCTCAAGGTTGAAGGCTTTTGGCCCGCAAGGTTCTTATCCTACCTTCACCTTTCCCCATCAAGCTTTATAGTCAGGGAAGGGGACTTATTGCGGCCTCAAATTAAACCAAATACAAATCCAGCTCTACAGCTCTTTTATCCCTTTGATAAAGTTATATTACCAATTTCTTTTCATGACCTTGAGGTGGCAGTTATGTCCTGGACAGGTAAATAAGAATTAAAATTGAAAATAATAATAAAAAAAAAAAAATCATTTTATAAATAATCCAATCACATAAACTGACTATTAGCGTTGTATGTATCCATTCATACAATATATTGAAAAAAATTCCCCATATATTATTGAAAGTCTACAACTATCAGGGAATGAGATATTTCAGAAAATTGTAGTGAGCTCGGCCCCTCGATGTTGGCTACGTATCATTATTCTAAGATAGACTAATTTAATTTTTAATTTTA
>NW_027105266.1:67053-68592 GCF_000696795.3 Halyomorpha halys
CTGTATCATATCATTATGTCATTATGATCAAATTTACTTCTTGTATTTTTTATACAGTTGTAAATATCAATAAATAAATTTTTAAAAAAATAAATAAAAGTTTTTAAGATGTTCAGATTACAAAATAGAATCAGAATATCTCATTACCCGACGAGCAGTAATTAAATTAGAAATATTTACACTAAATTAATTTTTAAAAAATATCACTCATATAATTGTACAAGAGCCCAACAGTAGAAAACAGGCCAATTTTTGATTAGCTTAATAATAACTGTATATAGTTACTAGTCAAAATTGATGAATCTGCCAAGTATACGTAGGAAGAATAAAAAATGGCGGTTGTTTCAAGACGTTAAAAACAATTATTTTTTTATTCAGAGCTCTATATCTTTCAAACTTCCAACAACAATTGAAAATCTAAGAGAACATCATTGAAAGAAGAGTGAATTTGCTAAAATATAAGCCCTAATAGACCTATTTACGTTAAATAGTTCTTGAGATATAGCTTTTTAAAAAGCAACATTTCATAAAAATGCTGTACAGAACGTACTAAAACATCAGTAGTTAGTGAATTTATTTTGAAAAATCTACATCTGAAAAACTATTTGACGTACAGATGTATATTAGCTCTTAAATTGAAGCTAGTTCAATGGACTATAACGTAGTCTATGACCTTTATCTTAGTAAAAGTAGTAGTTTTCATGATATCTGCTAAAATAAATTGATTTCTACTTGTTCGGACAATTTTGTATGTGCCAAATTTATAATCATATGCGAATATCATAAAAACTACTACACCTACGAGAATAGATGACATAAACCACTTTATAGTAAGTTAAATTAACTTTATTTTGAGTGATGGGAGATATGTGTACGTCTTATAGTTTTAGAGACATATTTTCTCGAAAATCAAACATTTTATGAATATATTTGGTCTAATATCATAAAAACTACTACTCCTACAAAGATAAAAGTTAAGAACTATTTTATAGTAAATTTAACTAGCTTTAATATGAGTGCTGGCAGACATATGTAGGTCTTATGGTTATTGAAATAAAGTTCATAAAACAAATTTATTGTCCTTACAATTTTAAATCAATATATTTTAGCAAATATCATGAAAACTACTATTCCTACGAAGATAAAGACCATACATAAGATAAAAACTACTTTTTAGTACATTAAACTGGCTTTAATTTGAGTTATAAACGACATCTATACGTCACATAGTCCCTGAGAAAGAGATTTCTCAACATAAATTAACTAACTATTAATCTTTCAGTACATTTTTAAGGAATGTTACTTTCTAAAAAGTTATTTCTCGAGAACTATTGGACATAAATAGCTCTATTAGGTTTAATATTTTAGCAAATTTACTCTCCTTTAAATAATGTCCTCTTAGATTTTCTTGTGCTGTAGGTAGTTTTAAGATATAGAGATCCGAATGAAACATTAATGTTTTTTAAGATTTTGAAATAGTCGCCATTTTTTATTTTCAATTATTTTTATTTTTATTTTTCATTAAAGTAATCCAAAATT
>NW_027105266.1:68872-80354 GCF_000696795.3 Halyomorpha halys
TTTATTTACGTTAAATACATCTAGTAAATTTTATGTGAGATAGTAATAGAGTGATATAGGCATGTAGCACTCTAATAATAAAAAATAAAATAACATTGTATTTGTACAAAAACGGATCTAGATGAACAATTCAAAAAAACTAAAAATAATTAGATGGAGGGTAAATTTATGGAATGTACAAGAACCCCGAGGTGACAATTTATTAATTTAACCATTTACTTAAAGATACTTGCCAGTTGAAACCTCCACAAGAATGTACTTTTTGAAGAATGCACAACAGCTCACCAACAAAGAAATATTAGTAGACTTCATAGCAGATTAAAAAAATAAAATAATATGAGCAGGATTACGGCTGCTGAAATGCGATTTTTGTGAAGAACACTGGGCATATTATAACAAGAGATAGAATTAGGAATAAAAGATTAAGAGACGAACTTGAGATCCCCTCAGTAAAATCAGTGATTGAACACCGAGAGCTCCAATGGTATGGACACGTCTGTAGAATAGGGGGAGGCCAAAGTGGCAAGAAAATGTATGGAGGCGAGGACAACTAGTAGAAGACCACGAGGCAGACCTAGAAGGAGCTGTATGGGGCATATCCAGCGACTAGGTCTGGAAAGAGGAAAAACGCTGGATTAAATGCCAGTGGTCTAGTGGGCTCTAACCACTCGATCCATGGCAAGCATCTAAGCCAGCGTTTTACCTCTTTCCAGATCTAGTCGTTGGATATGCCCCATACAGCTCCTTCTAGGTCTGCCTCGTGGTCTTCTTCTAGTCGGCCTCGCCTCCTTACATTTTCTTGCCACTTTGGCCTTCCTCTATTCTACAGACGTATCCATACTATTGGAGCTGTCGGTGTTCAATCACTGCAACTTTTAGGTCCAAAAAAGCTATATAATTGCTTTGATTTCTATCCCATGCCTTTTCTACGATAGTTCTGAGAACGAATATGTGATCCTAGGTTTGTCTTCCAGGTCGGAATCTGGCCTGGTCCTCTTCTAGTTTTGAAACTTCTGGGTATTTTTATTTATTATAGTTGTTCTCTTGTTTTTTGTTCTGAGGCCCAATATAGACCTGAAATTGTGGCCGAAACGTTGGCACTAATATATAAGATTTTACTTATCCGTGTTGTACACTGATCTCACCCCCAATCATCTTCTCTTATATATTATCCATGGTCAACAATCATTGGAAGTTTTATATTATGCGTGCTGGCGCCAACAGTTGATTTTCTGGTTCTTTATTGATTAGTGACAACTGCAGCTAAAGAAGGTTTCTTCTAACTCAGATAATGGCCCTGTTCTGAATACGAATAAAACTTATAAATTAGATTACCGGCCTAAGGAAGTCATTTAACTTTCCTAATATGCCAGGAACACTCTTCTTCCATTAAAGGTTCATGTGAAGTTTCTAAAACAGAAACCCTTGCATTGTTCGTTTTCTTGAAAAATCCAAGTGTTAATGGAATCTAAATTTACCATGTTTGTTTATTTCATATGTACATTTCTTTCAATACTATCTCATAACTATTATGTTAGTTGTTATCTTATTTTCTAATCATTCTGTAATTCCTCTTATTCGGTTGTTATCTAAATTTTTAGTTTTTAGCTCTGATTAAGGCCTGAAATTTTGACCAAAACGTAGGCACTAATAAATTAGTTTTTACTTATTTGTGTTATTAACTATGTTCAATCTCAATCATCTTGACCTTAAATAACTTTTAATCTTATAATGATAACCATTACAATTTTCTATAAATATTTTATTCCAATCAGGATGACAAAATAAAAATGTTGGTAGAGATCTGTTTTAAACATTTTGTAGAGGTTAGGATTTATCTCTGCTATCACTATAGTTACATATTTATATTTTTGATGTAGGAAAACGCATTAAAATTGAGTTGTACAATATTTATAATATTGCATCCGTCAGTATGTTCTTCTCACTAACGTTAGCATTTATTTTTATCGTTGGAAACAACTGCACGGTGGATGAGAACAAATGGTGGCTATAGCACGAATGGCCCTCGTGCATGAGATCACAATTTAGCAAGGACAGCTATTGTCCTCTTCAATTTGACGATTCGCGCCTCAGTTACTCACAACTCTCGTTAAGTGCGTCAAGAGACTTTTATGCTATTCGAGTTGCATGACATTTGTAGAGGGTATCACTGTTCTGTAATTATTAACAGTCATATAATCACAATAATCAATTTAATAAAATCGTTCTGAACATGCCTCTAAATAATCACTGACTTTTTGATCTATGTATAAAAAATATACATTACAGGGTTTCTATAGCTATCGACATGAACAGCTCTGATGAAGTGCTCAGAAAAGATTCATAGATAAACAAAATCGATGTTTTTGATGCTGTTGTTACCTGAATTTCAGGCCTCCAACTAAAGGGCAGGCACTCCTTCGCTTTTGATTGGCTGGTTGAATTTTCAGTGGACTGTATGAAATTAATTGAATTATATAAGGCATAAGATTACAGAAAGAGAATTTGTTTATAGAGGTTGGTTGAACAAGAGAGAATAGTTAAACAATAAATCTATTTACAGGTATGAAGGGTGGCCGAAATCGAACATTTATTGTTAGAGATAGTTAATTAATTTTTATTGGGGTTTAATCATGAGGATAATAGTGTTAGTAATGTGAAAAAATGCGGACTTCTCTATTACTCCGTGCTTTCATGCTTCCTATTTCTTTTCTTCTATGTCCCTTCACCTGCCCTCTCCTCAGCTACCGGAGAGCTCTTCGGAAGAGTCCTTACTCACTCATGGTTTATTTTCGGAATAGAAGTGAAGAATGGAAAACCACCTCTGGCCAAGGGTCGCTAGTGAGAATGTATTTTTTTTTCTCGGTCACATAGGGTACAGGCATTACTAATTAGTTATGTTATGAATCTTCTGTTTAAACGGAACAACAAAATTAATAAAGAAATTTGAGGATAATGATAAACTTTTTTTGATTCAATTTCAAAATTATATATATTTTAAATGGGCCGCCCGTAGCAACATGGTAACATGCAGTCTTACCAATTTGAGATCTTAGCTGTGCCAGTTCGAATCCAGCCTGGGGCGTTGACTTTTTTCATTGAGTGGCGGTCCCCCAAAATGAAAAACTTTGACCCCCAACCATGGTTATATATATATAATTTTAAACATAATCAATTTCATGAAGGTAGTGAAGAATAAGCGTGTACAATCTCTTGCCCACGTTCCGACCTTCTCTCGCTTTAAAATATTTATAATTCGACCCCTCTCCCCTCTCCCGAAAAAAATAATAAAATATGTATTTCAGGGTCTTTTTTTATTATTATTAGTATTATTTTTGCCTGCTAGAAGAAAAAGCGCCGGCTCCCTAAAGTCTATAGGGTAGCTAGTTGTGAGAACAGACCGGCAGGCAGTGTAGTGTACCCCAGTGTTATCCTTGACAGACATCTGACACTAGCTCGCCACTCCCATAAGAAAATACAGCTAGTGAGGACCAAGGCTTACCGGCTTAATCACCTGTTAACATTTCCTAACCTTTCTCTCCCCCTCAAATTACTAATTTATAAAAGTATACATACACCGGCCTTTTTCTACGGAGAATCTATCTTTGCTAACATCTCAGTATCCACAGCGAAACAGAACAGTATCGTGAGACGGATACGAAATTCATACGACACTTGGACTGCCGACTGTGACGGAATTCATCTCACAGAGGCACATCCAAATCTTTGATATTCTTTAACACAGCAATAACTCTCTACTCCAAACATTAACACAAACAGGACGCTCACAAAGGTAAAAAACGTGTAAACAATCTCAAACTCGACTCAGGACTACTAACTTACTACTAACAACAAAATAATTGCTGAGCCCCGTCTTCAGACAGCTATCCCATCTATATCTGTCATATTTTGCTTCCTCAGCAACTCTTAAAATGCATCAAATGCAATCAGAGAGGCTGATTTCATCATAACCTAATATCAAACCCTACACATCATCCATGGTGCTTTAAAATAAATAAATAAAAAAATTCAGTAACAATATTAGCTCGGTGAAAAATAAAGCAAACAAGTTCCATCATTTATTATGATCAAGATTCTTGTCTGCGCCTGAAACATCATGATTTATAAATGCATTCAAAGGCCGTCACTGCTTTATGGAGCACCTGTGTTCATACATTTTCCGCAATCGATCATAAGGCGTGTACAATCTTTTATGAATGGCATTCTAAGAAAATGTTTTAAAGAGCTTTCTCTACATAAGGAGAAGGCAAAAAAAATGTATGTCGACAAATATGAAAAAAAAAAGGAAATGATTGACTCTCAACACACAAATTTCATCAGTAGTCTGCAACTATTTATAGAAAATTGTACCTATCTCGAACCCCTTGATTGTGACAATATTTCATAGGCCTGGAATAAAATATGTTTTATTCTTAAATTTTCCAATTGAGAATTCAAATATCTCATACTAGGAGTTGTAAGTAAATTAGACATACTGACACTAAATTGATAAAAAAAAACCATCATTGTAACTCCTAAAAATGTGATTAAATCAAAGTAGAAAAAAACTAGTAACAGCTTGTTTATAGAATAATAAAAGAGGAGAAATAATGGATTCAAAAAATAAAAATATACTTTTTTGTATTACGTAGATGTTATCTGGATTAACAACGCAAACAAGCTAAAAATAATTAGACAGAATGTAAATTCATGTACAACAGTACCGAGAATAATTTACTCAATAATTTACTACTTGCACGTAAGTTGAAACCTCCACCAGGCCCCCATTTCATGATAAAGTAAAAAATAATACCATTAGGCTTGCCGATTTAACTTAATACAATTACACTGGCTTGTACAATAGTGACTTGTACTTTAGTACTTTTTAACTCATGTAATATCACTAGTAGTCCTCCCTATTATGAAAAAAAAAGTATGAGTGCAATTACCACAATTGTTTCTATAATTGTACTATGAACCAATGCTATTAGCTTTCATTATGAAACAGGGCCCAGAATGTACCTACTGTAGAATGTACAAAGCTCGCCACTGAACAAATATAGTTGACTTGGGAATTTTTTTTTTCCAATTCAAAGGAACTTAAGGGGCATATTTTTTTAATTCAGCTTTTAAGCCCTGTTATACTATTTCAAGGAAGAATAAGTACTAACTTGTATTAAATATCTTTTTAATGTTTCATTCATTCACCGGGCTTAATCAAAATCGGTAGAGTAGCACACTCACATCCGGGCGTTCGAAAAAGTTGCTGTCACCTCCAAGATATGTACCAACCCTAAAACGAGGTAAAGCCACCAAGGGACTTCAAAATGTGTATTTTCGTCGACGATTTGAATTCGAAACTTTACACGATCGCAATAATTTCCCTAACTATATATTCCATTCATAGTTAAGTGAAAGTGAAAATGTACGAAATTTAAATATTTTAAATAAACGATCAAATAAAATTTTTTCGAATTTAGAAATTCATTTTTTTTAATTTTGTCAAAAGTTATATAATTTTTTTTTTTAAATACATTATTCTACCCTTTACGAATCGCATGGATATAATTATAACAGCGTTTATTAAAATTAATGAAGGAAATTATTTCAGTATATAAATAGAAAAATGGAGTTTGTAAAAAATAATGGAGACCTTAATGAAGTATGATTTCTAGGAAGTAACTATAAAGCATTGCAGTAAATCTGTCAACTTTTGATTAAATACGAGCAATTTCAAGAACACTGCGTCACGTTTCAAGGTAAATTAATTTTTCCTCTACAAAGTTCCCTGATAGTCCTCTTAAAATATTTTCGAAAGTAAAATGTTTCGAAAAGAAGTAAAAGTATATCCGATGTTGTTTTATTGCTATTTTGTTTATATAATCTATGCGTTATCCAACTATTATCATATTTTTTTTCGTGAAATTAACAATTCTGAGAAAAATTATGTACATAGCTAATTAAAATACCATAATTAATTTTCTCGTCCTAATTGGTAACATAATAGGATCAGTGACAGTCAATACTTAATTATTAGTTTTTTGTTTCCTTGTACCATTAAAATTCGTAATGAAGTGATTTTTATTTTTTTATAATTTCTGTCTTCTCTTACGGAGATTCTCAATCCATTTATCATCGGAGCTTAGTTAAAATCGACTTTCATTTTCCATTGTTCAGACCTGGCCACTACGTTTTATCCCAATATTTTTTTACTTATATATCATCACATAATATATAATGATGGTGGTAGCATTGATCCCTAGAATTCTCCGTCCCGTATCTGTGATACAGAAAAGGTTTTTAAGCTTGTTTTTTTTTTTACTTCGTATTTAAGACACACATTTGCATATCAATCTGCCATTTTATAATTATAGCTACATAGGAGCAAAATCATTTCGATATTGATGGAAGTTGGAAAAATTGTATTGATTAATTATTAGAGTAAATTTTACACTTAATCTCGTAGTATGTGCAGAATAAAGGATTAGAGTACAATATGTGCTATCGAACGTATTTAACCTAGGACTAGTCACATAAAACAGAAATACCAGCAACTTAGACTGTATGGACTATTTAACAAACGATCTAAACTTTCACTAACGACTCAACTAATATACATTACAAACTGTTTCTACTGAGCATATAGGAGGTTGGATATTTAGAAAATTCGGTTAAAAACCACTTCTTTCTTTGCCTTCGTTATATTCTTAATACAATATTAGAACTATATATTATTATTCTAGTAAAGAACTATACCATTAAACTATCTTTACAATTTCATTTTAATATAGTGTGTTATTGAAAAAACAAAAGTTTGTAATAGATCAATTTAAAAAAAAATTACTCTCTCCCTTCTATAGAACTTTTTTCTTTTTTTTTTAATAATTTATTTACAACTGTATACATATATACACATCAAGTAAATTTGCTGTAAGTGATATTATGACATGATACAAACATGTGGAGAATCTACCTATTGATAGAACTCCAAAATCATTTCTAAAGGAGAAGATCTCGAGGCCATCTTCTTTTCAGACGCCAAGGAAGATAATTAGTTAGTGAAGGAGTAGCCAGGTTAGAAACGAGTTGGTTTGGATGGTTGGGAAGTTTGTTATGGAAGGATCGGTATCTGGTTCTGGACAAATCGGCAAGATATGGGACATTGAGGTCCTGATGGATGATTTGATTTGTGACAAAGTAAGGAGCATTAAGGATTTTGGACTGTAAGTATTGGATTCGAGAGGAATTCGATGGTTTAGTGGAGCCCCATAGCTCAACTCCATATGTACTTCTATAGAACTTACAGTTTAATTAAAACCATTGGTTGCTTCAGTAAGGAAATACTGATTTTTTATTTCTTATTTTATTTTATTTTTAAGATTAAATTCCTACATTAATGGATACCCGGATACCCTACTTGGATTATCTTCGGAATTAGCTAGTATCACGACTAAATGTTTATCATTCATCCATCTTTCGGTAAAAAATAAATTAAAAATATAAAGTATTTTTTATCACTTTCCGAAAGCTGGTAGGGAAAGTGACATAAGTGAACAAACCAACAATTTTTACTTTCATATATGTAAATAGTATATAAATATAATATATACTGAGGGGAAGTATTGCGATCGGGCAAAATTTCGAATTTGAGTTATGGACGGAAATACACAGCTTAGCCCAAAAACGAAAAACCGTACTAAACTGAAATTACAAATTTAGGGCGGAAATATGAGAATTATATTCTCTGCGATGTGACAGGAATTTGTTGGCTAAAAGCGACTAACCAAAAGTGCAACTTTATAATTATTTTAAAAGATAAACCATTATTAAGTATAATAAGGACCATAATTTATTATGAGGATTACGGTTTTAACTGTTTTTATCGTTATTTACGTATTTGTAGAAATTGGTCCCAGGAATTGAGGTGAATCCTCGATGGAAGGGACGATGTTTTTGGCATCAGTAATTAAAATTTAAGCCTTATCCATTAAGAGGATTTGTGTCGATAAAGAAGATGGACGGGAAATAGGGTTTAATAAAAATAAAAAAAAAACATTAAGTGAGTGGGTAAGACTTTTTCATAATTAATGTGACAGAGTTTTCACTGAAGAAATTACCCAAAGTAAGTTTTTAATTACTTTTGACAGCGTTATCAATGTTTGATTAATTGAACGAGAAGTCTCTTCATTAGTGGAACCTTGGGGTGTGGCATCAGAATCAAAATGTAGATTTTTACATTACCAACAGCAAAAATTTAATATATCTTAAAATAGGTGTTGTCAGGATCTATTTTATTTCCATTTATTATTGTCTTTTAGTTTATTCTTCGCTAATGTATTAAACAAATTTTATATTAAGTAAATAAAACTGTAGGCTCATTATTAAGGTTTTCATAAGAACTGTTTTTGACTTTCAAGAGGAAATTTAAAAATCTTCTCGCAACACAACAAACATTTCAATCATTCTTTGTTTTTCTGTTGATATAAAAATTCGTATTTTAGGGTTCCTTTAGGTGTGAATAACAAATATCAACTTTTTCCAACCAAGAATACATAAGTTTGACTAAATATAACAAACCTTAAGATAGCAACCAAGAGATATGAGACCCGCTCGTCTGTCTGAGATTTCCCAGAATACTGTTTCTCCATTTTTCTCTATAATTTAAGTATCAAGTCGTTCCATTGTTGAATTTTATACATTTCTATTATTATTGTTGACAATTAAAAATGGTTAATTGTATTTTATAAACGAAATTAAATTATTTTTCTGTAAATTAAAATTTAAACCCAGAAAAGCTATTTCAAAGAAGCCGTTTTTGAGGAAATTCGAAAAAAAAAATTATAAATTTATTTAAAATTGCACTTAGGGTTAGTCGATATTATTCAATAAGTTCCTTTAATATTCCATACAAATAACCGTCATATATAATGTCAGTGTAATATGCCTTTCGTTTTTGAACTAAGCTTTTTACGCTCACACAAACTATTTTGCAAGACTTGGTTATTTCTATTTTTGGGAAAATCTAGGATTCAAAATTTCGCACGATCCCAAAACATCCCCTTACTGTATATTCCATATGTGGTAAATAAAAGAAAAAATCAAATAAATTAAGTATTATTTTAAATAATAAGGTTTTAGAAATAAATAAATGCGGTATTTGGAGATTATAGAGTTTATGCCGAATGTTTTAGTATTATTTAAGTCTTTTCAAATTAAAGATATATATAATTTATGAAATATGAATAAATTCAGTTTCAATAAAGGATATATTATTTGTCAGAGGTATCAGTAGCAATTTTTCCTTGGAGTTCATTAGAACAGGAACTTCACCATTGGTAAAAAAAAAACACTAAATAAAAACTAACTTAACCTCAACGGTATCTTCTATCGGTATAGACATTAGATTCTTATTCTAAACTGAAATATTTATATTCTTAATGAGGTAAATAGTTTTTCTTTGTATTTGATTTTTTTCAAAATAGTTTAAGCTCTATTGTACTACAAACACATGATTTAATTTTTCGCATAAGTGAAGAAAAAATATTAACTTCTATACTTGATTAAATGTTCTATTTTCCTCCTACTATCTCTACATTTAAAATTTGAAATGAGTAGGAAGTGTCATGTCATTTAGTTGATTCCTAAAAACAATTATCATTTATAGAAATTACTTTCCCAAAGGTGATCCATGCTGTTGTATGTGACAATGTCCAAGATCTGACTGGAGGTCCCTCTTCTTCATCATGCTCCTCTTGAAGTGCTCTCCATCACTCTCCAGTTCGGAGTGTTTTCCTTCTTCAATCTTCAAGTACATCCGCCAGGCTATCCCCCTTTTGTCATAGTGAGCGTCATTATTCTCCATATTCTCCTCATGGCCTCATTGGCGGAACCAAGAAAGGTCCACTGGTCATAAAGAATGCCGAATTAGTTTATTAGAGAGCCATAACTGACTTTCTTGAGGCTTGCCCGTATGCCCCTTTTCTCGTGACTGACAGCACCTGGTCTTATCCAATTAGACTTCCCGACTCCGAACTATCCTGCATCCATTAACTCTTGAAAGATTCCTAGGATCCTTATAGAGGACTTCAAATGCGTTGACAGGTGTCAATAATTTTTATGACAAACTCTGTTTCCCAGGGTCTAAGATCACCCAGAAGTTCACGCAAATACCTATTTGATATTGTTGAAATGTTTAATACATAGCTCTGACTAGAAAAACAAATATTTGGTGGTTTACCGTTTTTCACCAAGTTCCGTTCTAACATTTGTATTATATAATTGCCTAATCTCACAATTAGGGAAGCTGGTTTTAAATAAGGATAAACTTCGTAAAAGCAGTGCCAAATATGTGATTACCTATAATTAAAATGTACCTTATTATAATTAATACCTTAATAGGCAGTTAGAAATAAGTATCATGATATGACGTACATTTTGTAAAACACATTTTCTTTCCATCATATTTTGTTATGGTACAGAAAGATGTATTTATTACTTAGTTGTACTACTACCTTTATGGGATTAGAAAGACGAGCAATAGAGAATTCCATCAAAGGTAGCAGTCCCAACCTTATTTCTTGCATCTATGGAAGTCTTGGTTTGAAAGTGAAAAGGATCCCTCTTGATATTTATCCCCAAATAAAAATAAGGGAAAGGCCTATTTAGAGAAAAATATGGCCCCTACACCCGCTTATAAAAATGGCTTATCAGCATCACTCAAGTCGACCTCGCTTTTGTGAGGCTCAGCTTGTAAATCCTACTCAGGCTGTTAGCTCACCAACGATAGAGCTTCTTTCAGGGCAACATCGTCATAATAAGGCCACCTTTCTGTCAAGGAGAGTTATTTTTGGATGCGTTGATGGAAGTCAATAAAGTTATTTTTGCTAAAATATTATAATGACAAACATTAATATCTGGTTATAAACGTTACTGGACCTTTACTTTAGGATAATCCATACCATACATTCGTACCGACATACACTTGTATATTCATATATGTCTAACGGACTCCAAAGTATTTATTCAACTATATAATTATATAATGTCCTCATATAAAAACCTGTAACATGTCCTTTATTTTTTTTTAAAGTTGTTAAGGTATGACATAGTATCTATTACCTCCGAAGTAAGTATACAAAATAACTCGAGGTGGTAAAATTATTGTATCATTTAATAGCTACTACATTTATGTGTATGTAACAGTTCTTGATTGCTTATGTTAAGTAATATCTATATACAATCATATGGTATATCTATAAGTAATATATAAAAATAAGTTTTTGTTAGTTGGTACTTTATTCAATGCCAAACCGATGGGATTTTTGCTAAACGTTCAGGATGTTCCTTGGAAGATTAGTTCGGAAAAATGTTATTGACTAAATAAAGCATTTTTGACAAGTTTATGGTATGCCAATCTATTTGACTGTTTCTGAGGAATAGGGGAAAATATTACTTATTCTGTTAAATGATTTTTTATCCACTA
>NW_027105266.1:81554-83875 GCF_000696795.3 Halyomorpha halys
TATATATCAATTTCTATCAAAGTTTCAATTGTGTTCAATTAATGTAAATGCATCCTCAAATAAAGCAATAGCGATGCATTGCTGTGTCTGCTAGTAGTTTCATATATTCCGTATACAAAATACAAACAAACAAGTGTGTCCCGTGATAAAGTAATTAACTAAATCAAATCTGATCAATGTCTTTGTTTCTAATAATTGGATTTGTTTCTGTATTTACTTTAATGAAGTTTCCACATGACTGAACACTGTCACGCATCCCTCCACCACAAAACTAATCGGTCACAAATCCTTGACAAAGTCTACTCCGCCAACAAGGCATTGTGAGAGAGGCCTCCTGTCAATTACAAACTTGGTTCCTATCCCTTTTGTAACTTTGTTGAAAAGTGCTTTTTAGTCAATGAACTTTGTATTATGTCTTGTTACTCGCGAAAAGCAGCTAGTTACTTGTTAGTTGAAAGTGATATGGTGTTTTACTTTGTTTCTCACAAACGAAACTTCATTCTCAAAATTCAAAAACATTTGGTATATAATTTTTACTTTTTGAATGATTAATTTATTTTTTATTTATAACCTATAAAACAAACACTAATAAATATATAAATTAATTTTTTGTTAAGCAGGTTTTTTTTGTGTTTAAGTCTTGTTTGAGATAAATGTATCTGGGACATGAAAGATTTGAATTTAAAACCCATTTTAACCATTCTAAAACAAAAAAAAAAATTGACAGTTTTCCTTTTGAAAAGGGGTCAAATCTTCTTTATCATCTCCCATGGCATTAACGGCTATTGAATTTTAATTATTCTTCTTTTGCTTTATTTCTTTTTTATTCTTTTTAATATTAGTTTTCAAAATATCTCCTCTTGTTTTGTATAGTTATTTTACTGTTGTATTTATTGTCAACTGTATTAGATTTTAAGGGCAGCGGTAGCAGCGTGGCAACGCGCCAGCCTGCCAACCTAAAGGTTGTCAGATCGAGTCCCGGTCCCACCATGGCTTTTTCAAGTATAAAATAATACAAAACTCACTCACACCCTCCCCCCACATTTGTGAGCCCCGTTAGCCTATGGGTGGCACTCACAAAAAATAGGCGTGAGAGTGACGAACCCACCCTACGAAAAAACCACGTCAAGAAACGCGAAAACTTTTTTAACGAAAAAAACACTCCATGGTCTATTGCCCATATAATAATAATAATAATAATAATTAGATTTTAATTTATCAAAATGTTCCACAAATTGATTATTACTAGGTTTTTTTTAAATTTATTAACTCATATGCACAGGTTATTTATCATTTTGAGCAGAATTTGTCATTTTAAAAATGTGACCTGTCGTACAATATAGTCCACTAATTTATTTTGATATTTTCTTTTATTCATCATAGGTTCTTAATGTATATATTGGTTAAAATACCAATACATTTAATTTCGCTATGAAACTCTGTATTAACTAGCTTTTCTATACAATCAAATTCCTTCCTTGTGCTATTTTCTTCATTTTCTTTTCCAAATTTTACTATTTCATTACTACATTTAAATTTATTTTATATTATTGTAATTCATTTTATCTTTATTGTGATTAAATAAATTTATTTGGCATATTTTATTGGCACTTGTTAATTCACATGTATAACTCCATTGTTTACTATTTTTATCCCACTTTGAATTTTATAATCACTCATTTTATAAACTTCAAAGTCCTTAAAATATTAGTTAATTCGTCACCATGAAGTTCGTTTCCACGGAATTAATTTCACCACCATTTTGGATTAAACTGAGCATTGATTATTGAATTGGACATTACTGTTTTATTTTATTTTTTTGTAATACGTTCATTTCATATAAATATCTTGTATTCTGGTGAAAGAGGGAAGTCACGTTCGGGAGAGACTGAAGCTGGCCCGCCAGAAGAGCTACAGGCTCTACCATCTCCTAAAGTCGCCTCAACTCTCATTAAGGCTCAAGGTGCAAATCTATAAGGCCATAATACGACCAACTCTGCTCTATGGGGCACCACTGCTGCGTCACCTCTACCGAACAACGCTTGAAAAGCTGCAGAGTTATCAGAACTCCGTCCTCGGGCGAATCGTCCGTGGAACTACCCTACAGAGGGCAAGAAACACCACCATCCACCAGGAACTCCAGCTACCCTCTGTGCCGGAGTATATAGGCCGAAGGCACATCAAATTCTTTGATGGGCTGAAGGCCTGTGCCAACCCGCTCTTCAGAGATATCGCC
The DNA here is from genome assembly GCF_000696795.3 of Halyomorpha halys. Taxonomy (NCBI): domain Eukaryota; kingdom Metazoa; phylum Arthropoda; class Insecta; order Hemiptera; family Pentatomidae; genus Halyomorpha; species Halyomorpha halys. The sequence continues at coordinate 83,791 of NW_027105266.1, forward strand.
CCTCCACCAAGACCTGGGAGGTGGCAAAGCACTGTCCCCTTGGTAGACGTCCTCGCCGAGGGAAGGACTTCGGGCTCTGCAGCTT
>NW_027105266.1:84040-86795 GCF_000696795.3 Halyomorpha halys
CTGAGGGGATCAGCTGATCGAACGTATATAAGAGATGTACCGAATACAATAAAGTCAGTATGTTACAGCAGTTCAAACGTGTTACATCTTATTCCTTCTTCTTTTTTTTTGACATTTGACTTTCGCCGATACTTAACTTATATATATATATCAATAAAGAGGTTTTTAAAATAAAAATAAAAAAAGAAAGAGGGAATATTTGACGATTAATTTGCATATGAGAGGTGTAGTATCACAAAGCACTTACCCCTGATATTATATTATGGTCAAATTCTAATTGTCAATAAATATATTTAACATTTGTTCTTTTGTCATCTATCAGGACCTCAATGTTCCATATGTTGCCAACTTGGCCAGAACCAGATACCAATCCTTCCATGATAAACTTCCCAATAACCCAAACCAACTTCTTTCTAACCTGCCTTACCTGATAAGCTTCATTCCCTAATGATACTGCTACTGTCTGAAAAGAAGATGGCCTCGAAATCTTCTCCTCTAGAAATGTTATAGGAGTTCTATTAATGGGTAAACTCTCAACATGTTTGTATCATGTCAATTTATCACTTACTGCAAATTTACTTGTTGCATGTATTTTAATACAGCTGTAAAGAACAATAAATAAATTATAAAAAAATAAAATAAAATTGTTCCTTCCTAGAAAACACGTTTACTGGTTCCTTCCTGAAAAATGTATTATCATTTTTTGCAGGATGCTTCTTTCCTCCTCAGTATTCCAACCATTACTTTGGATTGGATACATGAATATATATGTTGAAGATTAATATTTGTTGCAGGGGCTGATACAAAGCCTTCAGACGTGGATGGTCTGGGCTATTGGACCCTCCTGTACGGGAACGGACCGGGTTACAGCTCGCCGCGGACCGTACCCGGGAATCAGACGGCGAAGAACGCTGTGCACGGCTCGGCTGCTCCACGCCAGTGGGCCACACACGGCGGAGAAGACGTCCCTGCCATGGCTACTGGACCGTTGGCGAGGCAACTCTTCTCTGGAACCATGGACCAGACGGTGATCGCCCACGCCATCGCCTTTGCAGGCTGCCTCCCGCCCTACGCTGCCCGTTGTGTCCTCAACCAGACAGCACCCCCACCTCAACAGGTAACTGTTACTAGAAAAATACATCCATGAACCACTTTATCAAAAATCGTTTGTCACTATATTAATTATAAATGGTTACTCAGTTGTAGATCTATCATATATTTCAATGTAATAAATAACAACATGTTAAGGAATTTCTTATTATCGGGGTGTTACAGCGTGTCCTGACAGAAAGTATAAATTAAGTATTGATACAAAAACGTTTTTATGAAAGTATGACTGATAACTCATTAATTAGGAGAAAATCACGTATAAACTCTTTTTGGTTTTAGAATTGGGTTATCGAGATACGGGCTAAAAAAAAAAAAAAAAAAAAAATGTTAAAAAGACATTTTTAACGTTCAGAAGCGGTCGTTAGCCTGTACGTCAAGTTTTCCTCGGATACAGTTTGTCTTAAACCAAACATTTTGTTCCAACCACTAGAAATCAACATCTTGTTAATTTATTTTTGGCAATTATCATGAAGACCCATGCTCCTAGGAACTTAACTAGTCATAAACTGGCTTCAAATTGAGTACTAATAGACATCTGAAAGTCTCGTGGTTCCTGAGATAAAGATTTTCCTCATTAAATTCACTAACTACTGATTTTTCAGTAAATATTTAATGAAATGCTGCTTTTTAAAAAACTGTAACTCAGGATCTATTAATCGTAAACAGCTTTACTAGAGCTCACATTTTAGCAACTAGTCTACTTTAAATCAAATTCTGTTGGATTTTCTAGTATTGTAGATAGGTTTAACGATATAGATCGTTAATTTATTTTTTAACATTTTGAAACAGATACCATTTTTTATTTCCCCTAACTATGCTTGACAGACTCATCAATTTCGACTAGTAATTATACGTAGTTTCCATTAAAGTAATAAAAAAATTGGGGTGAAACAACTGACATTTTTTCTCCTATTTAGCTGTTGGACTATACCTACCAGAATATTTATACTGGTTGAATATTAAGGTTGTAAACTGATATAACTAAACTAACACCTGTAGTCATGAAAGCCTCCTTTATAAGAGACAGGTCTTTATCGATCTTTATAGATTATATTGGATATAATAAGGAGTATATAGGATTTAGGGTATAGGAATACCTAATACGTAGGAATACGTACCCAATTATATACGTTTAGCAATGCGCACCGCGAAAATTAATATACTTCCAATCACTCCTTATAATGTAGACCCTCTATAGAAAAAGAAGATAAAACAATCATTTATACATTTATTTGATGTAAAAAGAATAATTTTTCTTTTAGGGGCTGTGAAAAAAAAATTGTGTTAAAGTTCATGAATAGTTCCCTGAGCAAATGATTTAGGTACTAATAGGAATAAGAGTGATTTTAAACAAACAGGTAAATTTTGTAACAGATCAATTTGAATAATTTAATAAAATAATGATATCGGTAAATTTATATATAAATAAATACAAATCTAGCACAGAGAGTCTATGTTCTGGATCCTAAACTCTTTCCTGGAAAGGTCGCCTCCAACAGATAGAACTTTTGAATTTTTAAAAACGAACAATTCATTTGTTCCTGTTGCGTTGTACTTTCTCATTAATGATCACCATTGAATGAACTTCAACTGTTATAAATTTCAATTAAGTGGGCTGAATTGGGATCATCAACATTTCAGAGCT
>NW_027105266.1:86845-88962 GCF_000696795.3 Halyomorpha halys
GACGACTTGATTAGTGACAAAGTAGGGAACATTAAGAATTATACAAGGGATTTTTGATTGTAAGAATTAGATACAAGAGGAATTCGATGCTGTCGAGCCCCAAAACTCAACTCCTTATGTCTAGGTAGGCCTTATTATAGTCATGTACACATTAGTCTTTTGTACTGAATTGGAAGTTTAGATCGTTTGTCTAGAAAATGTTGTAGCAGTCGGAATAGACGAGCAGTTTCCAGTCTTTTCAGTCTTGTATGAGAATTCCATGTCAGTCGTTTGTCGAGATGTAGTCCTAAGCAACGGATTTTTTCGACAGGAATAAGTGTGGTATTAGTACAGGATACTGTGGTGCAGAACGTCATGTGTATATGACGATGGGTAAATGTGATTTATTGGAATTTATTTTAATCCTGGAGTGTTTGTACGATTCATCAAGGGTGGTGATGTGGGATTGGAGAGTTATGAAAAAATTAAACAAAAACAATATATAAAAGGAAACCAATAAAATAAATCCATCTACCTTATCAAAAATTATAATGACTATAATAAATAATAAACTGATTATGATCGTATCAAACAGAACTACTGTAATAACAACTATGATTATCATTCACACAAACTTCAATAATCTACTTTTACTCTTAAATTTTTATTTTAAAAAACTCCCAACGTTTCGATCCTTAGGCCATTTTTAAGGAGACAACCTTAATTATCGAATTGTCATAATTCATTAAATTGTATTTTTTGCAGGCTAATTTTCCATGTCTTATAAATCACATAATTTCATTTATAATATAATAATATTTATAAATAATATAAATCACATAATTTCAATACAAAACTATTCTTCAAAAATTGTTTTTCTTTTTATTTTAAACTCATTAACAACATATCGTTAAAAGCTGAAAACATAAAAATGAAAATATGAAATAAAATTTATGGCATAGGACATGACGAAGTCTATTTTTTTTTTTCGTACCCTCATCTTAAAAAATTAAATAATAATTAAGTACAATAAATGTTAATGAGAAATGCTTCCTTCTTTTGTCCAAAGGTATTTTAAGGTGTATAGTGAAGTCCATATACAGTTTGTGGAGAGTAAACCCTGTGGCGCAACGAATAACGCGTCTGACTACGGATCAGACCAAGTCTCTTACACGTACCATATGGAATTTATTTATACCTTTAAATGGGCCAATTCTCCTGAAATATAATTTTCGTTTCTTTGAGAATGAGTACTGATTTTTAATATGAATCTTACACTCTGTAGTCATTTAAGTTCTGATTTTTTTTTTATTTCAGTATATTTTATAGTATTTGATTCCCTGATTGAATTATATCCATCATCTATCTTGTTAGACAGTTCTCTGATATTAAACATTTTTCATCAGTATTATTTTTCTTCATTATATCATTAGTAAATAAAGATAAAGTTTCAATATTTAGAAGAGATCCTTAAGACTTTGGAACCCTCAACCATCACAAGAACCTCTTGAGGAGAGGATAATTGTGATATTCGAGCATCACTTCACTAAATATAGAAGGTGGTATTTGTGTTGATCAAGTTGTAAGCCTTAGGTTCAAACTGCCATCAATAACTGTACTCCTCTTGTAATTAGTTCGTTGAGGTAAATTTCAATTAAATAAGAGAGAGCCATCTCAGAAATTCTGTCACTCTGTTCAATGTTAGATCAGTTCTCTAGAATATTATATAGTGGCTTTTAATTGGAAATGTTTGTTACAGTGATATAAAATATACATTGTTGAATCACTTATAACATTTGATGGAACTGGAATTGCAAATCTCGTTCGTCATTAAACATTAAATGAAAAACCTTAAAAAAAAAAACATTATTCTGTTAAATAATCATTTCGCTACTATTCATGATAGTGATTATGATTTCTAGTGATGACATAAAATCTCTTTTTCTAGTAATGACCATTATATCATGCGCTAAAACATTTGTTGCTTATCATAAAATATCAGTTTCTAGACTGAATGTACGTAAATACGTTGAGTAAATCTGATATAGATGTGCCGTATCTAGAATTCAAATAATTCTAAACTAAATAGTTTAGGAATAATTCCAAGTTTTAGTTTTTTATCCTTAAAGATAGTGACT
>NW_027105266.1:89180-89769 GCF_000696795.3 Halyomorpha halys
TTTACTATATAACCTTTCCTGTGAAAACTGGCATTAATATGAAACGACCCAATACTTGCCTTTAGCTAAAATCTAATAATAAATGAATAAAAAATAAGAGAGTGCCTGATTGAAGAACGCAGAAGCGTAGTAAAATTTCAAAGGGGACCCAAATATGTTCAAAATAGTAAATTCCATCTTAAAATAATATAAACACGAGCCTTTACCAAAACTAAACTAATAAATATAACAATTATATTTGAAATAATATAAAATTCCATGACAGGACATTTACCTATTCACAACAGAGTTCTTTTGTGTGCCAATTTCTAAATAAGGATATAAAAAATCTAGTTTTCGCATTACACAAATTTCATTTACTCTAAAAATTCGTATTTCATGGTTTCCTGATTTGACAATAACGAATATTAACTTTTTTACTGCCAGGTATATAATAGTTACAATACAAAAACGTATGAATGCAATCGAAAGGGATCCAGTGGTCTCAGCTTTTCCAATTCAAACTCCTACCTCAATTTTTCCTCATTGAATAATATTAAAATTCTGTATTATTTTTTATTTATTCATTGTTTATTATCAATAACAATAG
>NW_027105266.1:89819-90427 GCF_000696795.3 Halyomorpha halys
TATAGATGTGCCGTATCTAGAATTCAAATAATTCTAAACTAAATAGTTTAGGAATAATTCCAAGTTTTAGTTTTTTATCCTTAAAGATAGTGACTCCTTTATTAACATTTTTTTATTAATGATTGGATTAATCCGCGGTCAACTATCTACATCTCGTTATTCTTTGTTTTAATCTATTAGTTACAACTTATCAGAGGACTTAACCCGAAACGTTTAGTGCTCTTAACAGTGTATTGAACTATCAATAAAAAATCGAATGTATAAAATTTAAATTCATGTTACTCTAACCTAATAAATACAGAAGACACAATAAAAAACACTAAATAGACACAGACAAACACAAGATATAAATAACAGACAGACTACCTGCAGGGGAAAAAAAAACAATATCAAACCTACCTTAATTACAAAATCTACGCTGTTCTAGTCTAAACCTGGAGTTGGATCACAATGTAGAACACACTGTAATAGACAATTGTGATGTTTTTATCAAACAATGTTTTAATTGTAATAGTCATTAATTATAATTGCAATATGTACTTGTAGTCTTATAGTAATTAGTTGAAGAAACTATTTGTTCTAAAAAACTGTTTTTCCTCATTATAATA
>NW_027105266.1:95537-96322 GCF_000696795.3 Halyomorpha halys
TTTCCTTAACTCTCTCGTTGGACTCCAGATATTCTTATAAGCCAATACTACTGTGATCTAAGTATTCTTTCAATACCGCACGTGTTGAGAATGCTGGAGTGAAAGAGAATTAAATTAAATCTTTATCCGCAACACTGATAATTACTTTTCGCTTACAAAGTTACATGTATACAATAAATACACTAGTCTCCAATTATTTGTTCGAGAGTGGGTAACATTAATTAAAACACAAATTTCTTTGATCTTTTACTCTTAACTTAGTTTATTATTCTCCGACGTTTCGGCCTAAGCTCATTGTCAAAGACACAATGTTAATATAATTCCCAAAAATATAATCATATTGTTTACTGAGGTGGAAATGATATTAACACATATAGTTACATGTGAAAATCATGTATGGAAACATACTGGAATTTAAGAAAAAATAACAGGTGTACATGATGTTTAGTGTAATATTTAAATGTGTGTTAATTGGAGAAATATTTCTTTCTTTTAGCATTTTAAAATGATATAAAATTTACCATGGTTAAGAGTCTGGTTATAGCACTGCTAAATGGAAAATGACGTCACGTCACAGACCAGCTCGAAAACTATATCAGTAATTTTCCAGGAGGTTGGTATGTTATGCCTAAAATTAGCAAAAAGTGGTTTTAAACCTATCACCATTCCTTAGAAAACATAAAATATTATATTTTATTTAAATTTATACACAACTATTAAAACCTAATTTTTAAGAAATGATTATTTTGTTTTAGAAAAACAACAGAATGTTTATAGTCTCAGAG
>NW_027105266.1:96372-96768 GCF_000696795.3 Halyomorpha halys
TGAAGAAACTATTTGTTCTAAAAAACTGTTTTTCCTCATTATAATAATAATAACATTCTTCATTTATTCTGGGACATCATTATGCAAAAAACAAACTTGGAAAACGTCGCCTAAATAATGAATTATAACTTCTCAAGACCCACAAAAAATATATAATAATGAGGGATAGTCGACCGTAGATAGTATATAAGAGGAGAAGATGGTTAGGGGTACCGTCAAAATATAACACAAATAAGTTGATATAACCTCTTTAATAGTGCCAACATTTCGGCTAAAATTTCTAGCCTTTATCAGAGCTAAGAATAAACAGCAAGATAAGAACCAATAAATACAAAAAAACAGAATAGCATAAAGTAAATAGTTGTACGGAATGAACTTAATAAAATTAAAGTGATG
>NW_027105266.1:96818-97906 GCF_000696795.3 Halyomorpha halys
AGTATAGCATATTTGTTGGATCCCATGTTAAAACTTATATTTCTTTTAAAAAATTTACAATTACAAAAGAGCCATTATACCTGATACCTCTCTCACGCTTCAAAGAAGGACTTAAAAGAGTTTTTAAAATTCGTGATCCCTGTATAATGCAAGACTTTGTTATTTCGGCTCAGGGGATGTTTACACGATCCCATTACTTTCCCTTACCTAAGGCTGGTTCCTTCTCCACGCCTGCCTGTCTTGGGCCACTAGTTTCCAATTAGCTGCAAGCAGCTCTTATGCATCTTTGTTTATTCTGCCTATCCATCTGGTTTTTGGCCTCCCACGTGGTCTCTTGTAACAGTAATGTTGTGTAGAGGCGTCCTGATGGATTGTTTTAACCCGCCCATCTTAACTTCCCTGCCTTAATATATTCCTGATGAGATATTGACTGACCAGTCTCTGCAAGCAGTTCACCGTTAATTCTTCTCCTCTATGTATTAAAGCTCTGATCCCAAGTCGCTCCTATAATTGTATGGAGTAATTTCCGTTCGTATTTCTGGATTCTGTTTTCTACCCAGAGCCCAGGTCTCACAGCCGTTTATCAGAGCTTACTGAATCATGGCGTTGTACACCCTTAGCTTAAAATGTTTTGAGATTTTCGGGGTTCAGTATTATTGAAAATGATAAGAAGGCTCTGTTAGATCTTACCCACAGGCCTGTCTCAGTCCGTTGATAATTTATTCATGTTATTGAGGAGCTGTCAACTGTCTTCCTTCAGAAACGATTTACAATCCAGGAAGACTATCTTGTTAGGGTGGATTTTCGGCTTATAATCATATACTTTGTTGGGTTCTCTTATTTGAGTCTTTATACATCTTGGTTATCTAAGACTATATCATGTCGTCTGCGTACGCCTGGATATTCCATATATAGATAATTAAAAGTAACTCAGTAACGAAATCATATTGTTTGTATTAAGATAAATAATCTTCAGTATCGATTTTTCTATAAAGTATAGCATATTTGTTGGATCCCATGTTAAAACTTATATTTCTTTTAAAAAATTTACAATTACAAAAGAGCCATTATACCTGATACCTCTCTCA
>NW_027105266.1:104101-104451 GCF_000696795.3 Halyomorpha halys
ACCTTTAAAAAGAATCACAAATAATTCGTATGGAATTACTTGATGTTTTCCGAAAAAATTCCCTTGAATTTCTACTAAAATAAAAATAAATAACTAACGAGTCAACTTTGGATCCAGAGCAGAGTTGTATGTGTTGAGATTTCTTGGAATAGTGTGCTATATCAAGTCGATTAGGCATTTTCAGGCTGCTGATGTGAAATGTGTTGTCTTTTATATCATCTTCTTTTTATTTGGGCCTGATGATGTCTTAATTGGCGTAAGGTTGACTAAATTATTTACTTTTTTTAATGATAATATTATTTAACAATCAGTTGATTATTTAAGAAATGGATTGTATTATGTTATGGCAA
>NW_027105266.1:104501-104822 GCF_000696795.3 Halyomorpha halys
GAATAGGAAGTTTAGACCAGTTTTCTTTCTTTTCAGTCTTGCGTGAAGATTCCAGGTTAGTCATTTGTATGATCCAGATGTAATTCAAGGTAGTGAATCTGTTCAAAATCGGTAAGAGCTACATTATTAAAGGATACTGGAGGGCAGTCAGTAGATTTACGACGAAGAGTAAAGGTGATTTGATGGGATTTATTTTAATCCTACTAAATAGGTTAGGAATAATTCTAAGTTTTAGTTTTTTATCCTTAAAGATAGTGACTGAAATAATTATTTGACCTATAACACTCATACACTCCTTTATTAACATTTTTTTATTAATGA
>NW_027105267.1:0-1209 GCF_000696795.3 Halyomorpha halys
AGATTTGACCCAAAACAGATATGCGTCTTTTCATTCCAAACTCCTTAACCATCCTAACCCATTAATTCTTAATCTTTCATCCTTAACAATCCCTGATAACCACCAATGGGTAGTTCCTTTCCAAGATTTTCAAGTTTATATGAAACATACTACATATTTACCTATTGTATTATTTTGTGCAGTTGTAAATTACATTAAATAAATAATTAAAAAAAAATATATTAATGCTCGAAGTACCATTTGGGTGGTTCCTTCCCAAGGTTTTCAAGTGTAAATGAAACATTCCACGTATTTACTTATTGTATTTATTATTTTGTATAAATGTAAATTACATTAAATAAATAAATATATTTTTTTTTAATGTAACGTGGAGAATTAACAAATTACGTAATATGATATAATCTAAGAATTGCTTATTAACAAAATTATATGATACCCTAATGTTTCATAGGGTAATTGTGAACCGAAATTAATGACATGGGCAGAATAGCCTGCATAAAGTTGTTTTTTTAATGATACATTTCTGAAATGTTATTTAGGCAAGATAATTTATTAATAATATTGTTATTTGTTTAAAATTGTTAAAGATCATATGTATAATAAAAGCTGTTTGTGATAGATTGTTCTTGGGAACGACCGAATTAATTAAAACGTCGGACTTACTAACAAATAATAAGGGCGAAGATAACTGTCAGTATTTATTTGCCCTCATTCCAAACAGCACTGAACTATCATAAATAATAAACTTGCTAAAATACAATCCATAAACTCGGTGATAAATAAATGTGTTGTATCAGATGATTAATAGATATATTATTTTAAACTTTTATATTCTAAACCTTCGAATTTCTCTCTTATTCAATTCTTACAATCCAAAATCCTTCGTAAAATCCTCAATGCTCCTTACTTTGTTCCGAATAAAATCATACATAAAGACCTTAATGTTCCCTATGTAAGCGATCTAGCCCGAACCAGATATCACTCCTTCCATTATAAACTAACCACTCAAACCCCGTAGTTTCGAACCTTGCAATCTCTTCCATTCCTGACAATCCTCCGAGGCCCCTGAAAAGAAGATGGCCACGAGACCAGCTAATGTAAAACGTCATTAGAGTGCTACCAATAGGTAGTTTCTCTACACGCCTGTAACACTCCAATTTAACTTAGATCAGATTTACTAAATGTATTATAATGTACAGTTGTAAATAG
>NW_027105268.1:0-243 GCF_000696795.3 Halyomorpha halys
TATGTTTAATATTTATTTTATAATTATTATAATGTTACTGGGTTTTTCTATATATAAAAGGGAAAGGTCGAATCTTTGTCCACAATATACTTCTGAATTACAGAACCGATTTACGTGCTTTTTTTTAAATGTTCCCAACCATAGGAATGTTAAAAGCTACTGAAATTCGCGAATTCTCTGATAGAAAAAATTTAACGTTTTTGGTTTTTAGTTTAGAAATTATACTTTTTTTTTTACGTTTAT
>NW_027105268.1:2117-3220 GCF_000696795.3 Halyomorpha halys
TTTTTTTACGTTTATAGTGCAGGTAATATTCTCTTTTCGAAGAATAAGAAAAAGTATTACTGATTCTAATTGGATATATTATATTTTTTAAAAAAATATAGAAACACAATGTGGCTAGGGGTAAAGTAGGACATTAAAATGTTTTTAAGAAAAAAACATTTTTTATTCGTTTTTAGTGTCGCAACAAACTACTTAATACCATTTTTCAAAGGAGTTAAAAATTAGGAATTTTTTTAATTTGATTTATTCTGAGGTGTTTTTTTTTCTTCCAGTGACTATTGATTATACAATAGTTAATAACTTCTCTGCATTTTCTCTAATTGCTACATTAATAGAACCATTAGAAAGCTGAATGTCTGCTCTTATAATCCACTTCAACAATATTTATTGCCCTTATAAGAGCAAAATATGGGTTTTAAGTGATGAATAAATAGTTTAGTATATCAACTGTTTTTGTTCTGTATTGATCACACCTTTACCTTCTTCATAATTTTAAATTTATGTCTGTATTTAGATACGTTCTGCACCAGTGCTGTTTTATTTGGATAAAAAACTTGTTTTGTCAAAAAATTTCTCTCCATTATTTCTTATATCAGAATGCAGTTGCAGTATTGATGCATTCTATCGTTTTTTTTTTTGTTTTGTTTTTTATAATTTATTAATTATAATAAGCTCCAAGTTACAAAACCGTACTATGTTTGAGTTTATTTTCTGGAAATTCTCGATTTTAGAATAAACAAAGATCGATACCTATCTAATTACAAATGTTAGTTGTAGAGTAACTTAAACTTAGTTAGACTAATGAAATTCTAAGCCTAATTAAAGTTAGGCTGGGGAGATTTGTTTGATCAGCTACTTGGCTACTTTTCTTTTAGCGCCACAGTTAACAACTGAAAAATTTAGTGAGGGGGGTTTAGTGGTCTATCGGATACGCCCATCGAATTCTCGACTAACAGAAAGTTTTCTGAAAAAACAAAAAGTGTTTTCTCTTCTAAAGCACTGCTAATGACGTTCGCCTGTTCAAACTCCATTTTCTCTTCTAGTCCTGATTTAACACAATTGTAGTCATTAGCAAAATAAATATTTAAAAAAGAAAATCAAAG
>NW_027105269.1:0-388 GCF_000696795.3 Halyomorpha halys
TTATTTTTATTTTATTTATTAATTTTTTTATGTAAATAGTTTGTTTATGTTTATTCCCTTTATCCTTCTGTTTATATATATTTTGAGAAAGAGAGTCTTTATTCTTTATTCAAATATTTCCTTTTGAGGTTAATGACTTCCAATTTAATGAAATTTCTTTATTAAAATTATCACTGAATAGAAGTGGACATTGTTGTTATGATAGTTTTGACATTGTTATAGGTTTAAGACAGTGGTCCGAAACGTTGTACCATATAGTGATAATTTAAAAAAAGAAATTTCATCAAATTGGAAGTCATTTAGCTCAAAAGGAATATTTTTTAAGAATTGACTCACCAAACTTCCTATAGAGATAATCCTGAGAGTCTTTATTAAATTTTTGTATATA
>NW_027105269.1:2115-3699 GCF_000696795.3 Halyomorpha halys
ATAATACTAATAAAACAAATGACTCACGACAAGTAATTCAAATTAAAATATTATAAAAGGAAAAAAAAAATTTACTGATACTTGGACTTAGATATAATAGAAATAATAAGCTAATAAAATATAGTAAAAATATGATGCTTCGAAACGTAGTCTTTGATATAATACGAATAATAATAATAAATAATACTCATAAAAGAAATAACACATGACAGGTAATTAAATTTAAACTATAATGTTATAAAAGGGAAAAAAAATACATTGATACTTCGAAACGTGGACTTTTATTACATGTATGATCCTACAAACATTTCAAAATACTTAACATTATTATTTATAATTTACCTTACCTTAATTCAACTTTGAAACTATATAATTTAAAAACCTCTAACTTCATGCAGGCTATTCTGCCCAGGTCAAAAACATCAATTTCTATGAAAGATTAAAAACATTAGGTAAAAGATATTTTTTTGTTAATAAGTATATCCCACATATGTTGAATTACCTAATTAGTCAAATATTCACTTAAAACAAAATCAACATCATTTATGATGATTATATTCATTTTATATGATCATATTCATTACTATTATTATTAATAGTTATCTCAACCAATGGTCTGATCCCGGAGACGACACTTGTGAGCATTAAGGACCTAATATTAATGTATGTTAAATATTCTGGAGCTAATGCCGAAAGCAGTGTTGTTCAGGACTGCGAGTGTAGTCAGAAAATTCATTAATAATAAAGATTAATTTTTCCATAATATAAGTCAGTAAATATTTCAAAACTAATCTCCCGACAGATAAAAGTGGTCAATGTAACAGTCCTATTGTCCTTTACCGGTAGACGGACAAATATGTTTTTTAGTTATTGTAGTCGTCATTTTCTATAACTTAATACGAATATTATTATTATCCGTTTTTTCTCACCATTGCGGGTTGAATATCTGAGGTGGGAGACCTAGAAGTCGAACCACCTTAATATTTTATTTATTTATTTTTTTCAAATATTTAAAAAAATTTCGCACTATATGTGCAGTGTCCAAGAGAGACTGTTGAGCCTCTCTCAGCACATCCATAGGCACCCCAGACCATTCACGCCTGCCACTGTTGATTTTGGTATGAGACCATTCGTTGGTATTATGAATGGAGTGGTAACTCCCTCCAATTTATATATTTCTTTTAATTCTATCGCCAATTCCTGCTATTTCCTCAGTTTTTCTCCCACAGTGGAGCTTATATTATTATCGTTTGGGATTCCAACATCAATAAGTTTCGCTTTCTTTTTTCTTAGGTCTATAAGGAGGATGTCTGGCTTATTATGGCGTACTGTATGGTCTGTAATTATTGATTCATCCCAATATAGCCAGAGAGAACCTTTTTGGGGGGTTTATTTGGAAGGTACTTGTAATAAGGGCTCTTATCTTCAATTAGGTTGTACTTCACAGCCAGAGCCTGATGCAAAATTTTGGCCACATTGTTGTGCCTCTGCAGATATTCAGTACCAGCCAGCTCTCCACATCCTCCAGTGATATGTTGGATTGATTCCAGCGCTACTGAGCATAATCGACACTTATCCGGTGCC
>NW_027105269.1:7326-7716 GCF_000696795.3 Halyomorpha halys
GAAAGTGTCATGTAATTTTATAAATTATAGGATATTATGAGGATTACTGTTGAAATATTAATTTCAAATTCGTAAGATTTTAAAGTATGTACTAATAAGTAGTTTTCAGTGTATATACGAACATCTAATACGATACTCTGGATTCAACAGGCATATAGATAATAAAACAAATATATGACTTACCAGACAATATAAAGAGAAGAATGTATAATATATCCAAGATAAAACTGCAAACTATACGGACTGATCAATAAGATAGAATACAAGAGACTTGTACAAACACACCGTACGGACGACAGACGTCAACTGAGGCCCATTCATAGCTCTGGCCCATTCATCCCCACTCAAAGGGTGGGGGGTCCGCGCTTACGGCGGGAGCTTTATGGTTCT
>NW_027105269.1:7766-8146 GCF_000696795.3 Halyomorpha halys
TTAAGTTTAGTAGTTTTGGATTTGGATGAGCGTTACTGGACAGTTGTATGTAGAGAACAATATCCGCATCGAACCTTCGGATTCACTAAGCAATTATTATTATAATTATTTCTATTTAAATTTCTTGGAAATTATATTTATACTATATTTTTTTAGTTACTGATTAAGGGATAGGATAATGCTTTCAGGAAACCAGTAGTCTAAACTAAATTTATCTTATTAAAACATTAACAATTTGTGGTTATTTTTTTTTTCTTGACATAGACAATGATTACGTTTTTTACATACATATATAAAATATCAAATAAAAACTACATTTAAAATCTTTAACAAAAAAGAATTAATTCACAATTTATATATAAAGCTAGAATTTATATACA
>NW_027105269.1:12143-12422 GCF_000696795.3 Halyomorpha halys
TATCAAGAACCTGAAATAGATAACCAATTAGAAAGTTCCTTTTTTCATTTAATTTTTTTTTTTTGTCTTAACAAAGATATCAAAGGTTAGCTTTTCCTAAAAAAACATATATTAATTCTGCTTCAGTAGTTCTTATTTTTTTTTCTATTTATTTATTACAATTTACAACTGTATTTACAAAAAAAAAACACATTAAGTAAATTTGATGTAATATAAAAATGGAGTGATACAGGCATGTAGAGAAACTCTCGAGGCCATCTTCTTTTCAGACCCCACGGA
>NW_027105269.1:12472-13025 GCF_000696795.3 Halyomorpha halys
TATTTACTAAACAAAAATATTTTTAGAAACAGTACTCGCGGTAAAATATCGGCCGGAACTGACGCAAATCTTATCTGGTTAATTCCATTTGTTTTATCATGTTTTTGTTTTTTTTGGAAAAATAAAAATGGAAATAACAGAATACAAAAAATAAAATAAAAAAACCCTGGAAATAACGTGAAAAATAGGTTTGTCAAATTATTATAATTTTTTAGTCTGGACAACCTAAAAGTTCATATAACACTGTTTTTTGTTTTTTTTTTGTAGCCAATAGTAAAATTTGACTAATTTCAAATAAAAAAGATTTATATTATAAGAATATTATTACACACTATGCTATATATTATGCGCACACAGCACCATCGATTCTGCACACACAGTGTACACTCGACTAAGCCCTTAAAATACCCATCGGTAGAAGAAGGCAGCACATTTCAACTCACATCATTGTACCTAAGTATTCCTTATTTTCAATGGAGGGTACGGAAAAAAAACGTTTATTCATCATTAGCAACAGACATATTTGTTTATCATTCATATCTATTTCAAGCGG
>NW_027105269.1:13075-13407 GCF_000696795.3 Halyomorpha halys
AATATAAAAATGGAGTGATACAGGCATGTAGAGAAACTCTCGAGGCCATCTTCTTTTCAGACCCCACGGAAGATTTTCAGGAATAGAAGAAGAAGCAAGGTTAGAAACTAGAGGGTTTTAATGATTAGGGAGTTTTTAATGGAAGGATTGATATCTGGCTCGTGCTAGATCGGTTATAAAAGGAACATTAAGGTCTTTGTGGATGATTTTATTTGTGACTAAGTAAGGAGCTTTGAGGATTATAGGAAGGATTTTGGATATCAAGGATTGGATACGAGAGGAATTCGAAGGTTTAGTGTCCATTAGTCAATACTTTACAAAAGATTTATTTT
>NW_027105269.1:14760-15152 GCF_000696795.3 Halyomorpha halys
CCATATAATAAGAATATTAAAACTGTATATAATAATATTAAAATGATAGAATGAAAGAAGAAAAAAATTTAGATATGAAAATTAACTGAATAACAGTCTGTACAAAATTGGAAATTATTTAAAATTGAAGTAATATAAAAAATATAAAAATATTTTCCACTTCTTTCATCACTTCAACTGACATACTGATTGAGCAAATGGAAATGGGCAGGGCATCTCCTTCGATGCGAAGATGACTGATGGTCATAAATCGCCACAGAATGGACTCCCTACGACCTTCAAAGAAGAAGAGGACGTCAAAAGAAAAGATGGAGTGATATGTTCAAGAGGATGGCAGGACACCCCTAATGTGACAATTTATATTGTTTTATGCTCTGACTATTAATATAAAT
>NW_027105269.1:15707-16176 GCF_000696795.3 Halyomorpha halys
GGTATGTTCTTTACTAATGTTAGGTATGTTCTTTACTAATGTTAGGTATGTTCTTTACTAATGTTAGGTATGCTGTGTAAGAGGCAACCCGATGAAGTTGGGCAGTACAAAATTTTTAATAAAGTATTTTTCTCTTTATCCTGATCTAACCATGTTTCCCTTGGCCACCCCTTTATCTTTATCCTGATCTAACCATGTTTCCCTTGGCCACCCCTTTATCTTTAACCTGATCTAACCATGTTTCCCTTGGCTAACCCTTTATAACCACCTACATTATTCAATAGATTCTATAGATTTTTTTCTCTTGCCCACTCTTTACAACCATATACACTATAAGCGTAATTATCATATAACATATTAAAGCGTGTTAAATGGAAAAACTTATGTTAAATGGAGAAATATTTCCTTATTTTACCAGTAATTATCATATAACATATTAAAGCGTGTTAAATGGAAAAACTTATGTTAA
>NW_027105269.1:16766-19563 GCF_000696795.3 Halyomorpha halys
CCCCTTTATCTTTAACCTGATCTAACCATGTTTCCCTTGGCTAACCCTTTATAACCACCTAAATTAGTCAATAGATTCTATAGATTTTTTCTCTCGCCCACTCTTTACAACCATATACACTATAAGGGTATTTATCATATATCATATTAAAGCGTGTTAAATGGAAAAACTTATGTTAAATGGAGAAATATTTCCTTATTTTACCATGTTAAAACGATATAACATGTAACATGGTTGAGAGTCTGATACTAAGTCTGTTAAATGGGGAATTGATAACTTTATTGATCACGACTCAGACTATCTTCCTATAATAGGGGTATTCATGATCTTTGGTATAACATGTTAAAGCGTGTTAAATGGAAAAACTCATGTTAAATCGAAAAAAATTGCCTTCTTTTATCGTGGTAAAACGAAATAACATTTAACATGGCTGAGAGTCTGTTACTTGGTATGTTAAATGGAGAATGACGTCACACAATAGACCAGTTGAGATCGCCGCCATTTTTGTTGTTGTGACAGCTCAGTTCTTTCGTGTGTTTGTGGTATTCATATCCCTGCTATTAAACCAGAATGGATAATTTTAATGATAGATTTGAGGAAAAAAAACAATGTAATTTCATTCTACTATCTGAAAATTTGTAAACGCTCGCCAGATAAAAATCTCACTATATGAACCATGTAATTATTCTTAGGGGACATATGTCCCAGAATAAAGTTATTTTTTCATTTCATTTCATAAGCTAAACTTTCACACAAATTCCACTTTTCACTCACTCTAGGCATGTTGTAATTAATTACTTAAATCAAAACTGAAGTAAACAATAACATGAGGGTCTGGAAGGAAGGTTATAAACATAAAGGCTTATAGCTGTTGCTGAGAAAATCCGCTAGGGGCTCTTATGCATTTAACGTTTAACATGACTTTAAATAGGGCTGCTCTCAATCTTATAGTTATAACATTTAACATGGTGAAACATTTAACATTTAACACAATATCATGAATACCCTTAATATATATCATCGATATTACATAGGGGTATTCATGATGTTTAGTTTAACATGTCAAAGCGTGTTAAATGGAGAAATATTTCCTTCTTTTACCATGTTAAACCGATATAACATATAACATCGTTGAGTCTGTTACTAGGTCTGTTAAATGGAGAATGACGTCAGGAAACAAACTAACTGAGCTCGTCACCATTTAGCTTGTCGTGTTAGGTTACTTAACTCGTAGTTTGTTTTTTTTCTTTTGTCTTGTGTTTTGGACTTTTTAAAAAAGACAATCAGTAGCCAAACTTTTACACTTCTATTTTTCACTTATTTTAGGCATATTGTAATATATTACTGTAATCAATAACATGAAGTTTGGAAGGAAAGCTTATAAAACAAGTTGCTCATAAAATCCGCTAGGAGCTCTCATGCATTAAACATTTAAGATGACTTTAAATAGGGCTGCTCACAATGCTATACTTATAACATTTAGCATGGTAAAACATTTTACATTTAACACAATATCATGAATAATTTAATAGTTTCCTTTTTCTTCCACTTTATGTAAATATTCTTTTAATTAAATTTCTTACATACAGTGCACTCCTAATAACCCAACCATCACATTCTAATGTGAAGAAGCGTTTGGCCTTAAGTCGAAGGTGCACCTCATGCATAAGCAGTTAGGACTTGTTATACAAAACTCAAAATAATAAGATATCATTATTAACAGAAGGCCGGGAAGTAACTAGTAACAATAAAGTTAACAGTTTCAAAATACAAAAAAAAAAATGTAATAGTTAACAAAAATAATAAATAAAGTAGTTGACCTCGTAGGTTTGAGTTAAAATGCTATTAAAATTATTATCATAATAATGAGTCTTGAATAACAAAATTATGCAGTCTGCAACGGACTACGTGGTCTGAAATCCTTAAACGTTTCATAGACAAGAAAAGATAATATTTTAACATAAATAATTAAAACCTAAGTTGGTATCGAGGCGAGACTATTATTTAAAACAATTCAAATCGACTATACTAAAAAAAAAAATACATATCTTATCAACAGTGCACTTGTACTAGTTTAAATGGAAGCCAACAAATCCCGTCAAATCATCTTTACCCTTCGTCGTAAACCTATTAAGTATACTTTAATAATGTTGCTCTTACCCCGTTAAAACAGAACCGCTACCGACTGAAAAGACAAGAAACTGCACTTAATTCCACAATATCGACTGTTACAACATTTACTAGACAAACGGTCTAAACTTGCAACTCATTACAAAAGACTGATCTACATGACAATAATAAGGCCCATCTGGACATACGGAGTTGAGCTTTGGGGTTCCACTAAACCTTAGAATTGTTCTCGTATCCAATCCTTACAATCCAAAATTTTTTATATAATGTTGCTTTTTAAAAAGCTTTTCCTCGAGAATTATTGAACGTAAATATCTCAATTAGAGCTCATAATTTAGCAATTAATAAATTACTATCCATAAATTTTAAGTTAATTCTGTAAAAATA
The DNA here is from genome assembly GCF_000696795.3 of Halyomorpha halys. Lineage (NCBI taxonomy): Eukaryota > Metazoa > Arthropoda > Insecta > Hemiptera > Pentatomidae > Halyomorpha > Halyomorpha halys. Next base: position 19,284 of record NW_027105269.1, read on the forward strand.
AAATTGTTTAGGTGGTAATGTATCAACAATTTTAATTATTACGAAAATTGTCAGGTCTCTCCAATGAAGTAATCGATTGTTACTAATTTGTTAAAAAGTTTGATTTCGAAGACGTGGTGCTTGAATGAGGTTATTATTAGCTGAGGTAGTTCCCCACCCGTTATAAATATAGATCCATTCACAGGCTCCAACGTCTAAAACCCATTTTATTTTCTAATGTTTAATCTTTTTCAATTTATAATGAGTTATATAAAAATGGAGTACTCAAACATATATATTT
>NW_027105269.1:20094-21434 GCF_000696795.3 Halyomorpha halys
TTTAATTATATTTCTCAGAATAGAATAAATATTCTGTAAATGAATAAATTTTGTGTCCTTTTTTAATATTAACTATACCTAAAATTTAAGGAAAATTTAGGTCCTACTTCCTTCTTATAAGGAAATATATATTATCTCTTTTTCCCTCCTAAGAGAACTGCAAATAAGAATTTATCTTGGCTATTCTTACCGGTTACTTTACTTTACAAAGTGAAATACGGTCGTGAGCAATACCTTGAGATTTTTCAGGCTAGAATATTGCGTGAAATATTCCAGCTGAAGATAGAAGAGCCCACTGGAGGGTTTAGAAGGTTACTCAACCGAGCATCGCGTGACACGGCCCCGATAAATATTAGCGGTGAGCGATAGTAGATACTTGATCGTTTTTAATAACATTCAAGGAAAAACATATATAATATCCAAACTGCATTGCTAAGGTAAACTGTCATTAAACAATAATAATAATAATCATAAAGGCATAGCGAACGCAAAGGTTCAATGCCGATACCACCAGTGGTTCTTTACATACATCTGTCCAGTTAACTCCACTCCAAACCCAAATCTAATAAATCAGTCTTAACGCTATCCTCCAATCTACGTTTCGGTCTATCTATCAAACCTTTACCTATTAGTTTAGTGATCATTAACATTTTAGGGATTTGTTAATTACCAAGCCAATCTAATTTACCGCGATGCTATAACATGAATTATTACAATACCAGATAGAACAAGGAGCTTCTTATAAGGCCTAGGTGTTAGCATCGGGGATATTGCCATCTTAGCAGAAAATATTATTTTGGACTCCCGGGGATCATACACCATCACCTGCATGGGAATTAGCTCGGAGATTATTCTTTGTTTTATTTATTTATTTTCATTTGTGGACCTGTCGATTTGTGTGTTTAAACTTATTTATTCATTAAATTATTTTATTTTATTTTATTTTATTAGTACTATAATTTATTTATTTTTTAAAACTTATTTATCCATTCAAGTGTTTCTTGTAACCGGCTTTTTATTATATTTTCTTTTGAATCTAAGTGTTAGTCTTGTCCTCGTAGAATGTGTTTGTTTGTGTTTTTGGTAAACTGATCTACTGCTGTGACTATTATTAATGGTCTGATCTCATATTGCCGTCTAATAGTGAATTTGTTTAGCGGGTGAATTAAAAATTGTGAAATGGTGAAATTGAAGGAACAGAAAAGAGAAAGAAAAAAAGGAATAAATTGAAATATTTGTATTTGGCGTATAGACTGAAATTGATTATAAAAGAAAACTGTAGGGGGAAAAAAAACGTTTTTTATTATTATTATAGTCTTCCGATAAAAAATGAAATATCA
>NW_027105269.1:23329-24785 GCF_000696795.3 Halyomorpha halys
ATAATATATAATAAATACATATTTATGTAACTTTTTTAAGTTATAAAATTACTAATTAATTAGTAATTTATATCGTTGAATAATACATAATTTATAAATACATATTTTTTTTTAAATATTTGACAATTTATTAGCATATATTTCAGATTTTTAGCACATAAAATCCTATCCCTAATTATAACTGTAGCTGTTAGCTGTAGTTACAGTCATGATTGTACTGTCGCACTGAGTCTAGCGCCATAGTTGATAGTACAAGTAATGTCAGTGAAGAAACTCTCACGTTAACCATGGCATTAAAAGTGAACTATCGTACTTTTTCCGTTATTGTGGAAGAAGTTTTAACCACTACCTTGGTTTAACTATTTGATAGTTACTGTCATGACCGCCCTAACTGACAGTAATGTGTTGCACTGGATCTGGCGAGATCGTTAATAATACAAGCAGGGACAAACAGTTGCATATGTTACGTTTAACTACCAAATTAACAGTGAACTGTCACAACTTATCAACCTTACCAAATGTAAACACAAGAGGCGGTAAAACATTGTTCTTAAATATTTGCTCAAGAATTAAAAATTTAAGCGAATTTCAACATGTTTCGTCACTTCCAACGTGACCTAGGACCAAGCCACTAAGTACCGTTGTCACGTGAAAGGTGACTTAGGCCCGATAAGGGTTAATATTTACCAACGCCAATTTCACTAACAACTTTCAAATATATTTTTAGTGGATACGCGGGAATAAGAACATTTTCTATCTTAGGACGGAATGGTTATTTGTGTAGCTGGTGTCTTTTGTATATTTATTTAAATTTATTTATTGATATTTACAACTGTATATGAAATACAACAAGCAAATTTCAAGTAAGGTCATACTGATATATTACAGCATGTAGAGAAACAATCCAGTAGTAGAACTCTAAAAACATTTTACAATATAAGATAACGAGGCCATCTTCTTTTCAGGCGCTTTGAAGGATTGCCATGAATGGAACAGTAAGAAAGGTTAGAAACTAGTGGGTTTGCGTGGTTAGGGAGTTTATTATGGAAGGAATAATATTGGGTTCGGGCTAGATCGGTTACATAAGGAACATTTAGGTCTTTATGGATAGTTTTATTAGTAACAAAATAAGGAGCATTGAGGATTTTACGAAGGATTTTGGATTGTAAGGATTGGATACGAGAGGACTCCGAAGGTTAGAGGAGCCATTTATTTATTTAAACTTTATCTGAATATTACACTGTGGGGCGAATATTTTTAAGCAATTTATATTTCATAAGCATCTAAATTATTAAATAATATGTTATTTTCCATATTACTTCTCGTAAACTTTTACACAGGGATGAAGCTAATAATAATATGTTATATATGTATGTATAGTTGACCGTAAAAATTGATATATAGGGAGATGGTCAGGGTTGCGGTCAATAGTGAAACAAAAATAGTTTACAACTAT
>NW_027105269.1:28005-28734 GCF_000696795.3 Halyomorpha halys
ATTTATTTTATTATTATTATTTTTTTTACTTTTATCATCCCATAGGCGTTGCTTACGCATTTAAGCAACAATCAACAACAACAACAATTCATACAAATATATTCACCTCATAATCAGCCAAAAATTTAATTTTCGTAAATTAAATCATGTCAAGTCTACATTGCTTTACACTGTTCTAATTTTTTATCATCACTTATTGGTGCATTCTTCTCCTCTCTTTAGCACAACCATTACTCTATATTTCTTGCTACCTCTTTGGACCTTATCTCATATCCAGTGTGTTGTTTGGTTACATCCCTATTTATATGTCCTGCTTTGTATTTTAAATTAAACTTAGTAATTTTTTTTTTCTAAACCCGTTTATTTCTTCTGATTTTTATGTTTATATTTTGAGTCTATTTATAATGTCGGCGTAATGTGTATTTAATTGCTAGTATCAGCTTTGTAGTTTGCTGTGTTTTGTATGTTTTTTGTTATATGTATGGCTTTCAGAAATCTTCTGCTTTTTGTATTTTGTGCTGTTCTATCTATTATTTTAGGGTTTTCAAAGTTGAATTCATGGTTCAATTTTATCCTGTGGTAGGCCATTCACAGGTAAATTACGATTAAATTGGAAGTTTTTTAAACTCAAAAATTTTTTATTCACTATTAATTAAATCAGTTAGTTATACAGAATCATTTATATAAAATGATTTATAAAATAGATATTATGTATTCCTAATTCTAACA
>NW_027105269.1:28992-29436 GCF_000696795.3 Halyomorpha halys
TCGGAGTACCGGAATTCGGATAATGGAGATTATACTATATTAAGAAATGAACTATTCACGAACGTACAGATCTCCTTTAGAATCCAGTACTCTTTCACCCAGACGTGTTCCGAAATGGATTCTATTTTAGTCGACTGTCTCTCTCTCTTTCAGATATAGGGAGGATAACAGGCGGTACCAAATGGGAACCTCCGCGTCCTTATCAGGGACCTCCAATCTGGGGGGCAGGACCTCTTCTTCCGAAATAAAAATAAACACCCTTCGATCCTCGTCTGAGTGAGGCGGGCGCTTTTTGTTGTCTCAGGACTGTGGCATGTCCTCAGTAAACTTAGATCTCCGAAATCAGATAATTAGCTAAAACTGGAAAGACAGCTTATAGTTACAAAAATTAATTATTCATTCAACATTCATTATATAGGACTACATTAGAGGAGGAATGTTACT
>NW_027105269.1:30676-32414 GCF_000696795.3 Halyomorpha halys
TTGTATTAAGGTAAGGTAAATTATAAATAATAATGTTAAGTATTTTGAAATGTTTGTAGGATCATACATATAATAAAAGCTGTTTTGTAGTAGATTGTCCATGAAGATGGCAGGATTGCCCGAAACGTCGGACTTATAAGAGAATTAAAAGGTTTTGAGACTATAATGGCTAAAATTTGAATTATATATTTTTAAAAAATTTACCAATCTCAAGATAATATTAAGATTATAAAAAGTAGGAAGAAAATAGTTGACAGTATAAAGTATGTTGTAGGAAGATATTCCGGGTGGCTGTCAATAAAGCTATCAAAATAGCAAAAGAAAACTATGTATTGTTAACCAACGTTTTGATCCACTTTACAGGATTTTGACAGGGCTGATAAGAATGCTGTTCTGTATTCAACTGAACTGCATTCTTATCAGCCCTGACGAAGCCCTGTAAAGTGGTTCGAAACGTTGGTTAACAATAGCTTTCTTCTTCGCCACCCGAACTGAAATCGAAAAACGGCATCAAACCCTCCACTCCCGCCCAGATCGTAACGCTAAAAAAAATGCCATCCTTCCCCGCCCGACCCGCCCCACTAAACCCCCGGAGAACAGCGGCCCTATATCACTTTGGAAATATTAGCTTAAGACGGGAAGGAGAGGCTTTGAGATAGAGCAATATTTAAAAAGTCTCTGAAATCGAAAAACGGCATCAAACCCTCCACTCCCGCCCTCCACGGTAGCCTTACTTATCTGTCTTTTTAAACGGACAATTTCAGCGAGTAGGTTGGTCGATGTAGGACATGTCACAATCTCACAAGAGGAGATCCCCTTCCCCGCCGGACCCACCCCACTGAACCCCCGGAGAGCGAGGGCCCTATATCACTTTGGAAATATTAACTTAAGACGGGAAGGAGAGACTTTGAGATAGAGCAATATTTAAAAAGCCCCAGAAATCGGAAAACGACATTCGGTTCGATCTACAGTTTTGTCTAGTTATCTACAGATGAGGAACCTATCCTAACCATGGTGAGGGTAAGGTTTTTCATTTTTTGGGACCAGCACTTAATGAAAAAGTCGACGTCCCCAAGCCGGATTCGAACCAGCGCCGCCAACAGATGTCAGAACGATAGACCAAGGCTTTACCACCTTAGCTACAGACAGCCCATTATACGAAACATTAAGGTCTTTATGGATGATTTTATTTGTGACTAAGTTAGGAGCATTAAGGATTTTATGATAAACATGCCCTTACAGTAGGGAGAAATCGGGCTGAATAACATTTTTTTGATTTCAAAAAGTTGTTTAACCTACTATAATCATTAATGGAAAAAAAAAAACTAAAACAATATTTGTTATCGCAGCATTGCGTTATCTAACTGTTTTGATATATTCGATGTAAACATTCGTTTGGATATTTCCGGTCTAGATGGATCTGTATTCGTTCCTGCCGCAGTGACTCACCGCCCATTCGCTGCCTCGTAAATAAATTAATTCGATTAGTCCATTACACAACTTCCTTTGTCGTATCGATTATAATTGGCTGCGTTAGACCACAAGGCCTCGGGTTTGAGACATATTGGGAAGGTTTTTTTTTTAATTAGAGGCGAATCTGGGGGTCGGCTTATCTTGTGCAAGAGTAATGACCAATCGAGCAGGTGCGACCTTTGGCTAAAAATAGTTGACAGTGGATTTATATAATGACTCGAATATGGAGCGGTCAGTGAAGAACACAAATAAGTAAAAAATTAGT
>NW_027105269.1:35548-35876 GCF_000696795.3 Halyomorpha halys
ATCTTTGGTCCTTGACTTAGTTGGCTGCCTACAATCAGTTGTTTATTTACCTTAGTTGCGCAATAGACAATTAACATTATCTCTTCTGTTGAGCAATGTCTTATCGTGCTTTTGAATATTGTTCGCATTTAGTGGGCCCACCTCAAGGCGTAAATTGTTGTTTTGCTTTTTTCCAATTAACTAAATATTTATTTTGCAATTCCCTTTTATTTTGTTAGCTTTTTCAGATAAAACTAACAACTCTTGATTATCCAGTTGTGGAAAATCCCGATTAATGACTGGTCAAATATTTTTCCGTGTTTATACATTGGGAAAGTACATGAACATT
>NW_027105269.1:38516-39849 GCF_000696795.3 Halyomorpha halys
AAAAAATGTTATCTATGTATTATATTATATCATGCAAAAATATGTAACTTATATTTGTCCAGTCACGGATTGATCAGTATGCTGTGTAATCCAACCCGATGTATTTGGGCAGCATGAATGAATAAAATATTTCTTTCTCTCTCTGATTATGGGCAAATAATCTCATACAAAAGACACCTCTAACTATATAAAACGTTATAAATAAAAAAAATTAAGGTAAAATAAATAGATTAAAATAATAAATCTTATAATGGAAAAAAAGTGAATTTAAGAAAAAGGAGAAGAGAAAAAAAATTAGGATAAAATAAAATTTGAGTTAATAGCCTCACGCCTTACCACGCAGCTACCGCGCTCCCTTATTGTGTGATAAAGATGTAAATAAATCAAATTATGAATATATTTGTTTCCTTGAAGTAATCTGCCAAATGATATGGTAATCCGGTGTCCATAAAATGCCTGCAGTCTGTCAGTATGTGTTTGACAGTTAATGGTAGGTTACACTGTCTACACGTTGGTCTGGATGTTCCTGACAGTAAGTATTCTTGGGTTAGTCCAATTCGTAGTCTGGTCAGTATTACTCCGCGTCGTCTATAGCTTTAGATTGATGTCTTCCATGGATGTACTGTAATCTTAACTTGTTTTCTGTTGTGTGTCGTATATTTAATATTTGTATTGTCACGAGAGGATAAATGTCGTTGTGGAGGCAATCTAAGCAGTCAGATGGCGGGATCAATGACGCAGCTTTTGCCGCTTGGTCAGCTTTACAATTTTCCAGGATGTCCTTCTGTCCAGACATCCAGATGAACAAAACTGTGCGGTCCGTCCAATATAACTTATAGATTATCTGAACAACGAGTACTGCGACAGTATGTGTTGAAATGTTTAATATAGTCACTAATTACTAATTATTATTTATTGCATAAATTAGACTATTGCAGGAACTATTCTACTATAGTCCGAGTGGCGGTCATTAAAGGTATCAAAGGAGTAAAAGAAAACTATTTATTGTTAAACAACATTTTATTGCTATCTTTATAAATTATATAAAAAAGAAATAATAACATAATTTAAGGAAGTATACATTTAAGTGGACCAGAAACTAGTTACTAATACATACAGCCAGGTGTAATATTTTAAGTACAGATCTAGAAAAATCAATTGTAGAACACTGTTCTACCTTTTACATCAACCTCTTTACCAGAGAGAGAGAGAAATACTTTATTTATCTATGCTGCCTAAATACATTAGGTTGCTATCTCACACAGCATACTTATCAATCTGTAATCGGACATATATAAATTACATATAATTACATGGTATAATCAGAAAAAAA
>NW_027105269.1:44921-46284 GCF_000696795.3 Halyomorpha halys
GGTTAGTGATTTTATTTTAGGTAATATATTTTTCAGGAACCAATGAGACGTACAGGTGTCTGTCTATTAACTCTCAAATTAAAGCTAGTTTAATGGACTATAAAGTAGTATTTGATGTTTATCTTGGTAGGAGATATAGTTTTTATTAAAGCAACATTTCAAAAACAAAATTACGAAAAATCAATAGTTAGTTTATTTACTTTGGGAAATCCATATCTCAAAACCATTACATACACAGATATCTATGACTAATCTAATTGTATCCCAAACCCTCCAATCCCACATCACATTTACCCTACGTCGTAAGCCTTCGCCTTGCCCCACAGTATCTTTTAATAATACCCCACTTATTCCTGTAGAGCAGATCCGTTACTTAGGACTAAATCTGGACAAAAGAATGACAAGACTGAAAAGACAGGAAACTGCACGTCGATTTCGACTATTACAGCACTTTCTAGACAAATGGTCTAAACTTCCAACACATTACAAAAGACTGATCTACATGACTATTATAAGGTCTATCTGGACATACGGAGTTGAGCTATGAGGCTCCACTAAACCTTCGAATTCCTCTCGTATCCAATCCTTACAATCCAAAATCCTTCCTAAAATCCTTAATGCTCCTTGCTTTGTCACAAAAAAAATCATCCATAAAGACCTTACTGTTTCACATGTGACCGATCTAGCCCGAACTAGATATCACTCCTTCCATTAAAAACTCCTCAACTACTCAAACCCCCTAGTTTCTAACTATCTAAGCATCCTCTTCCATTCCTGACAATCCTCTGAGGCACCTGAAAAGAAGATGGCCTCGAGATCTTCTCCTTTAGAAGTGTTTTTGGAGTTCTACCAATGGGTAGATTCTCCACATATTTGTATCATGTCATAATATCACTTACAGCAAATTTACTTGATGTGTATATATGTATTCAGTTGTAAATAACAATAAATAAATTATTATACATATTAAAAAAAAAAAAGAACTTGTACTTTTGATGATATTGCCAAAATAAATTCACAAAATGTTGATTTCTAGTTCTTAGGACAAAATTTTAGATATATGAAAAACTATCTCTTAGAAACCATTAGCCGTAAAGATGTCTGCCAGCACTCAAACATAAGATGGTTCGATGTAAATCTTTGTAGAGGTAGTAGTTTTTATGATATTTGCATATTGAATTAGAAATCAATTTATTTTAGCAAATATCATGAAAACTATTACTCCTCCAAAGGTAAACATCAAATACTACTTTATAGTCCATTAAACTAGCTTTAATTTTAGAGCTAATAGACATCTGAACGTCTCGTGGTTCCAGAAAAATATATTTTCTAAAATATAATCACTAACCGCCGATTCATAATG
>NW_027105269.1:46871-47403 GCF_000696795.3 Halyomorpha halys
TGCCTAATTTAGTTAATATTGTATTTTGAATAATTTAACATTTTTAAATATTAAAAAATTTAAAATATTATATATATACACTAGCAAGGGAACATAATGAAACTTACACAACTATGACAAAATTTATAATTAGGAGCGCAAGTTCATTGAAATTATTTGTACTGTTAATCACGCTAGAGCTAGTGCGACAGTGCAATCATGACTGTAACAACCGTAGAGTCACAATGATAATGATTCTCCTAGAGCGGGTATTTTTTGATCAGAAGTATCCTAACAGAGCAATATACATCTCCAGTTATATATCACTAATTTAGAAATCAATAATTTCTAACAAAAATGTTATTATTAAAATACTGAAATTTTTTGCTTATATACCAGAATCAGTAACAACCTTGTGAAAAGCTAAGGATTATTATTTGATCCAAAAATTGATAAATATAGGGGCTTTAGTTTAAGATGTTAAAGCGTGTTAAAAGAATGACCTCACGCAACAGACCAGATGAGCTCATCACCATTTTGTTAGTTGTGCTAC